>NW_027672918.1:600000-805000 GCF_964194105.1 Spermophilus citellus | reverse complement strand
GAGGTCCACGTGTGTTTGGACTCTCAACTATGGCTGCCAGGTCTTTAAGAATAAAATCATGTGATATCCGGGCTGAGATTCCCAGTGCTCCGTGGAAAGCCAGCCTGGGCCTAGATCTCGGTTTCCAAGGGCGACTCTCATGTGTGGCCTCCTAAAATCCCAACACAATTCACGGCAATACTTCTCTGAGGTCAGTTCCAGAACTCAGTCTCGAAGGGGAATCACACCAGAGTTCAAGCCCAGGTGGACCCAGTCATCTCTTCCCACTGCCACACCAATGACCACAATTCAAACCAAAACACTGCCACATGGCCCTCATCTTCTTCCATATAGACACTCATCATAACCTCTGGCTGGAGGTTTCCATGAGGGGCACAGCCCAAGACAGTGTCCACAATAAGCTCCCTTGCCTCTCATTTGCCTAATGTCAGGGTGGACTGGACACCCTTCCTGTGAACCTGGAGTGATCAAATAGGCCTGCCGTTAATACTGCTCTACTTCTCCAACTGGAGGCCTACTGACTGCCAGGTATAGATTCTTCGTGTGAACTGGAGTCATGAGAAAACCCAACCACCTATGGGCTAGCGTCTGCAGGGCTTTGAAGAACTCCTTTGACACAAAGGATCCCTATTCTCACTTGATGGAGGTCAGGAACCTTACAGAGGAAGGCGAGAGACTTCATCCACAATGACTGCTTTTGTGCCAATTTGGCTTTGGATGCACACATGGGATCTTTCTTTGGATCCATCAGGTGCTGACAATGTAAGCCACAGCCTCACACAGGGCCAAGAGGCTGATTCAGACACATCCCTTTGCAAAGCAATTAAGCATCAGGTGATGCCCATTCATTTCCATTTGAAAACTGTTTTCTTCAGGCTTCACAAAGGGGTGCCCTGAGGCAAAGGCCTTCCTGACATTCAGGGCAACAGAACAATAGGTAAGCCAAAGGCCCAAAGCAGGGTTTCTCCAGGGAGACTTTACTGGTCACACTGATATCTGAGTTTTCTGAGATGCTCACCATTCCTTTCAACTATCCAGTACATGGCCATGTCACCGAGCTTGGAGGTGGTCCATATCTTGGACACAAAACCATGAGCCTATTCTGGAGAGTGGCCAGAATTCAGGAAGAAAACAGGAACTTAGGAAGATAGTAGGTGTTGCCCATCCATAAGGCAAGCCGCAGTCCATTCATAAATTGGGCAGGATGAATGCTGGGAAGCTTTCTACTAGACAGGACACATCCATGGATGCATTCTCTTTTCTAATGTCTACAACCAGGGACACAGTGGGATACACAAACATAGAAACACTCGCCTTGTCAAAAGCCTTACTAGAAACAGTCCACTCCAAACCAAACAAACCGCCTTTCCTACCTATTCTCAGAACATGAGACAAAACCACAAACTCACACCCACACCCACAAAGGCACCTCCTTCCAAGTTGGTCTGTGACTACCCAGAGTGTCATCTGACTGGTGGGCCATACTATGTTCCCCCGAAAGGGCCTGTCCTGTCTCACATCTGGCCTCCTTGGCCAACTCTGTGAAGTTGTCAGGAGCCAGCGGTGAGCCACTACCTGCTTTCTCAGGAAAGGCCCCTCTGCAGAGCTTTCCTGGCATTTGGCCATCCTCACATCAGTAGGTACCAAGAAAGACTGACTCCGTCCTTGGTAAATCCAAACAAGTGAGCCCACTGGGACTGGGACTGGGACTGGCTCTGGGTGCCTGGCTTCCTGGATCCCAAGTTCAGAGAGTTCCATCACCAAGGAAGTGAGGTGAGGTCACTTCCTTCAGGAACTGAATGAGGTCACTGCCTTGGCAACCACTGTGTCCTAACAGTTGCTTCCAAGGCTCCCATGAGATGGAGGCTGCCCCTCCTTCCTGTGACACTTTCACAAGTTAGAATGGAATATCAGCCATAGGCACCAAGGAACAGCTCTCCACACAGGCCTGCTTTGGTCCATCTTGTCTACATTAAGAAGAGAGAGGCTCATTCAGACACATCCCTTCATCCTGACCAGGTTGTTTGCCACGGAAGATGACTTCTGCTCTCTCAGGTCCTTCATAGCTGCCTACATCTTCTCCAGGGATCGTTTCTGCATGGACCTTTGAGGTTCTCAGCAGGTGGAAGATCCCCCACATTCCTGTATTGTAAGACCAACTCTGTCCCTGCTCTTCTGTAAAGTTAGATTGAGGGAACAGTGTATGGTTAGGGTTAAGAACCTGTTTGATTTGGGTGAGGAATCACTCTGCTGGATGAAGAATGGTATTGGGAACCTGCGATATTTATAATAATATATAGGTGAAATATATGTATGAAAACAGAAATCCAAGTAAGATTTGAAGGCCAGAAGGGCATTGGGCCCTTGATTGGGATACTTAGCTTTGAATGACTTTCTGCACAGATGTCTCAGATAAATCGATATACAATGGCATAGGACCTTGTACCTTGGGTGATTGAATGTAGAAGAGAACATCCAGTCAAAAAGGGATAGTAGGTAGGATTAGGAAGATAGTTGGTAGGTTTAGGAAGAAGAGTGAGTATACAATTTGGACCAAAAGTTCTTTAGCAATAGGGTGTCGGTTAGAGAGTGAATGTAATTGTCAGCACATGTGAAGAGTCAGTCACAATGATGAACTGGGGAACATATGTAGGAAAGCAGATATCAATAGAGACATGAGGAAATCAGGCAAAGTATAAAGTGAGTGAGAGGATTAGACATTTTCATCAGGGTTGAGGTTGAATATATCATCTTAGGAAGAAACAAATGTGTAGTCACCAATAGGATTGACATTTGAGAGCATTAGGCAACCTGGACAAGGATGTTTTTAGTAATCCATGCTCACTTTCCAATGAGGCTTTGGTACAATCATAAGTGTGACCTTTGCATTTTGTGTCCAGAATATCACTGTGATAAAATGTATATGGAGATCAGGTGACATGAGTATTTCTTCCACCATTTCTGGGAGTAATATGTTGAAGACATATAAATTAGCCTTTGGGGGTACAAATAGGTGTACCCTGGGTCTATGAATATAGAGATAATGCATGAATAGACCATACTGTGAATAAATATTATAACAGGTTCCAATTTAAATAATGGATTGAATTGATATCTGAAAATATATAGGAAATCTGATATTGATACACAACCATTCATTCCAACCAGTTATACATCTAATGGTGATATTAGGGTTATGGTTTACCATGAAGGGGGTGTGAGTTTTGCTTCACAAGGGATTATGGAAATGGAAAAGAATGTGTTTGGAAAGAAGTCTCATGAAAAGACCAGTCAAGAAACGTGGAGGAATACATGTGTTCTGAAGCAGGAAGTGATTGAAAGGGAACCAAATGCCTAGAAATTTGTGAACTTGAGGATGAAATACATATCCTATGATGTGCATCAACTGAAGAAATAGTAATGTACCAGTGTTGAATAAAAATGAACGTCAAGATACACATCATGTCCCATAGGAATCTACTTGCATTGATGTTAAACTGGGTCAGTTACTGTAGAAATATTAGGATTTCAGGACTAGGAAACAAATATGTATTTCAGGTGGATGACTCTTTCTGAGAATAATCTTGTGAAAAGTTGATTATAAATCCACATATATGAACATGAATGGATTTAGAGAGTGTATAATAAGACACATACATTTCATATTCTGAAAAATCTGGAGAGTGTGTGTATGTATATATACACACACACACACACACACACACACACACACACACACACAAAACACACACACAGACATTAAAGAGTTGAAATATATATGCCAATCGAAATTCATCATGAAATATTTATCATCCACGGATCCAAAAATATTTATTTTACTGAACATGTATTTATGTATCATGTTGTTCAAGTAGGAAGCTCACCTGGAGGTTGAATTTTCAGTTCCAACAGCGTTTAGGAGGAGTGATCTCTTCTCACAATTTGTATCTGCCAAGTCAGCCACCTCACAAGAATGTGCGTGGGATAGGAGGTAGGATTCTATATGTGCATGTAAAAATGCATGTTGCTGAATAATCTACAGAGAAAGGACACAGGAATTCACATATTTGTTAACTTTCAAAACACATAGAGAACTATTTCTATTAAATTGGACTAGATTTATAACACCTACCCTTTATAATGCAAAAGGCAAGTCCAACTATACACCAGGCCTCCTCTGAACTGCCTGTATTTCTATTCTGTTTGAGTTATTATTCTCCATCATATTAGTATTCGTAGTCACAATCTAGTAGGGTATGGGTTAGTGTCAGGGATTCAGTATTTCGAAGGGAAAATAGGAAAATGAATCCAATGTGTAGGCAAATATGTGCTACACAAAAATCTTCCCACTCTCATCCAGAACAATGCCTTGACATTACCTTCGCAATAAGTAAGACACAATTTGAGGAGAAGAGTTAGAAAAGCTGTGAATACATATGTGGAATGGAAAATGCTCAGGAGTTCACAACCTTGGAGGTGGTAGAGGAGTTTCCATGAGTAAGGGACAGGGTAAACACTCCACAAACATGGAGCTCTGCTGGCCTAAAGACTTTGTGAGAAACTGCCTCTGAGGTTGGGCACTTGAAATATATGTTGTTGTCAGGAGCTTTAGCTTCCTTTGTAGTGAGACCATCAAACCTGGTCTGCATCTATGTGACCTGGAGGGCATGGTTTCTGATTTTCCAATGAACATGAGGCAGAAGTGCTGAATTCTCTCTTTGCAGGTAAACTGTGGCCACTGGGGTCTAAGTGTCTCCCTGTGTGGACTGTGAAGCCATTTGGTCATCCTCCACTTTTCGTGGTGTTTCTTGCTGCTGCACTGGGAGTTTGGAATTTGCTTCAGGAAATACAAGGAGTTCAACTGGGACACAGTGCTGGAGGGAGTTCTGTCACGTGTCGTGGGTCAGGGTCCTAGGAGAATGCACCAGCCAGGCTTCTATCCCACAGAGCTTGCCCCCTTGACCATAGCAACCTGATTCTGAACATTGCCCTGAAACCTCTCCATATAACAAGATGCCTTTACATAGAAGGGTCTGCTCACTGCACCATGTCAGTCACAAGCCATTTGGAAGCCAATGGCAGATCCACATGGCCCCACCACAGATGTTTTATCACACACCTGCACACCACTGCTCTAGGCCCACTACTCAGCAGGCCCCAACTGACTGGCATCTCTGTTTTACACCATTTTCATGAAACCCAGTCAATCAAGGCACTGTCTGGTACACTCATGATCAGCAACAGGACGTCCAAAGGTTCTCCAGTGCCACCTGGTCATGGGAATTTCAAAAATTTCATGGTATTTATCTAGCTAGCCATTTTTAAAGGATGAAGTTGGAGGCACTGTGGGTTTCCATTCCTTCAGGAACCATTAAATGGCGAGGAAGCTCATCTCAATGAAAGCTCTGGAGAACTCTCACAAACAAGGCTTCCCAAAGAGTGGCCAAAAGGTCACATGAAGCCAGGCCCATTGAGGTCTACAATGTGAGGTCCACGTGTGTTTGGACTCTCAACTATGGCTGCCAGGTCTTTAAGAATAAAATCATGTGATATCCGGGCTGAGATTCCCAGTGCTCCGTGGAAAGCCAGCCTGGGCCTAGATCTCGGTTTCCAAGGGCGACTCTCATGCGTGGCCTCCTAAAATCCCAACACAATTCACGGCAATACTTCTCTGAGGTCAGTTCCAGAACTCAGTCTCGAAGGGGAATCACACCAGAGTTCAAGCCCAGGTGGACCCAGTCATCTCTTCCCACTGCCACACCAATGACCACAATTCAAACCAAAACACTGCCACATGGCCCTCATCTTCTTCCATATAGACACTCATCATAACCTCTGGCTGGAGGTTTCCATGAGGGGCACAGCCCAAGACAGTGTCCACAATAAGCTCCCTTGCCTCTCATTTGCCTAATGTCAGGGTGGACTGGACACCCTTCCTGTGAACCTGGAGTGATCAAATAGGCCTGCCGTTAATACTGCTCTACTTCTCCAACTGGAGGCCTACTGACTGCCGGGTATAGATTCTTCGTGTGAACTGGAGTCATGAGAAAACCCAAGCACCTATGGGCTAGCCTCTGCAGGGCTTTGAAGAACTCCTTTGACACAAAGGATCCCTATTCTCACTTGATGGAGGTCAGGAACCTTACAGAGGAAGGCGAGAGACTTCATCCACAATGACTGCTTTTGTGCCAATTTGGCTTTGGATGCACACATGGGATCTTTCTTTGGATCCATCAGGTGCTGACAATGTAAGCCACAGCCTCACACAGGGCCAAGAGGCTGATTCAGACACATCCCTTTGCAAAGCAATTAAGCATCAGGTGATGCCCATTCATTTCCATTTGAAAACTGTTTTCTTCAGGCTTCACAAAGGGGTGCCCTGAGGCAAAGGCCTTCCTGACATTCAGGGCAACAGAACAATAGGTAAGCCAAAGGCCCAAAGCAGGGTTTCTCCAGGGAGACTTTACTGGTCACACTGATATCTGAGTTTTCTGAGATGCTCACCATTCCTTTCAACTATCCAGTACATGGCCATGTCACCGAGCTTGGAGGTGGTCCATATCTTGGACACAAAACCATGAGCCTATTCTGGAGAGTGGCCAGAATTCAGGAAGAAAACAGGAACTTAGGAAGATAGTAGGTGTTGCCCATCCATAAGGCAAGCCGCAGTCCATTCATAAATTGGGCAGGATGAATGCTGGGAAGCTTTCTACTAGACAGGACACATCCATGGATGCATTCTCTTTTCTAATGTCTACAACCAGGGACACAGTGGGATACACAAACATAGAAACACTCGCCTTGTCAAAAGCCTTACTAGAAACAGTCCACTCCAAACCAAACAAACCGCCTTTCCTACCTATTCTCAGAACATGAGACAAAACCACAAACTCACACCCACACCCACAAAGGCACCTCCTTCCAAGTTGGTCTGTGACTACCCAGAGTGTCATCTGACTGGTGGGCCATACTATGTTCCCCCGAAAGGGCCTGTCCTGTCTCACATCTGGCCTCCTTGGCCAACTCTGTGAAGTTGTCAGGAGCCAGCGGTGAGCCACTACCTGCTTTCTCAGGAAAGGCCCCTCTGCAGAGCTTTCCTGGCATTTGGCCATCCTCACATCAGTAGGTACCAAGAAAGACTGACTCCGTCCTTGGTAAATCCAAACAAGTGAGCCCACTGGGACTGGGACTGGGACTGGCTCTGGGTGCCTGGCTTCCTGGATCCCAAGTTCAGAGAGTTCCATCACCAAGGAAGTGAGGTGAGGTCACTTCCTTCAGGAACTGAATGAGGTCACTGCCTTGGCAACCACTGTGTCCTAACAGTTGCTTCCAAGGCTCCCATGAGATGGAGGCTGCCCCTCCTTCCTGTGACACTTTCACAAGTTAGAATGGAATATCAGCCATAGGCACCAAGGAACAGCTCTCCACACAGGCCTGCTTTGGTCCATCTTGTCTACATTAAGAAGAGAGAGGCTCATTCAGACACATCCCTTCATCCTGACCAGGTTGTTTGCCACGGAAGATGACTTCTGCTCTCTCAGGTCCTTCATAGCTGCCTACATCTTCTCCAGGGATCGTTTCTGCATGGACCTTTGAGGTTCTCAGCAGGTGGAAGATCCCCCACATTCCTGTATTGTAAGACCAACTCTGTCCCTGCTCTTCTGTAAAGTTAGATTGAGGGAACAGTGTATGGTTAGGGTTAAGAACCTGTTTGATTTGGGTGAGGAATCACTCTGCTGGATGAAGAATGGTATTGGGAACCTGCGATATTTATAATAATATATAGGTGAAATATATGTATGAAAACAGAAATCCAAGTAAGATTTGAAGGCCAGAAGGGCATTGGGCCCTTGATTGGGATACTTAGCTTTGAATGACTTTCTGCACAGATGTCTCAGATAAATCGATATACAATGGCATAGGACCTTGTACCTTGGGTGATTGAATGTAGAAGAGAACATCCAGTCAAAAAGGGATAGTAGGTAGGATTAGGAAGATAGTTGGTAGGTTTAGGAAGAAGAGTGAGTATACAATTTGGACCAAAAGTTCTTTAGCAATAGGGTGTCGGTTAGAGAGTGAATGTAATTGTCAGCACATGTGAAGAGTCAGTCACAATGATGAACTGGGGAACATATGTAGGAAAGCAGATATCAATAGAGACATGAGGAAATCAGGCAAAGTATAAAGTGAGTGAGAGGATTAGACATTTTCATCAGGGTTGAGGTTGAATATATCATCTTAGGAAGAAACAAATGTGTAGTCACCAATAGGATTGACATTTGAGAGCATTAGGCAACCTGGACAAGGATGTTTTTAGTAATCCATGCTCACTTTCCAATGAGGCTTTGGTACAATCATAAGTGTGACCTTTGCATTTTGTGTCCAGAATATCACTGTGATAAAATGTATATGGAGATCAGGTGACATGAGTATTTCTTCCACCATTTCTGGGAGTAATATGTTGAAGACATATAAATTAGCCTTTGGGGGTACAAATAGGTGTACCCTGGGTCTATGAATATAGAGATAATGCATGAATAGACCATACTGTGAATAAATATTATAACAGGTTCCAATTTAAATAATGGATTGAATTGATATCTGAAAATATATAGGAAATCTGATATTGATACACAACCATTCATTCCAACCAGTTATACATCTAATGGTGATATTAGGGTTATGGTTTACCATGAAGGGGGTGTGAGTTTTGCTTCACAAGGGATTATGGAAATGGAAAAGAATGTGTTTGGAAAGAAGTCTCATGAAAAGACCAGTCAAGAAACGTGGAGGAATACATGTGTTCTGAAGCAGGAAGTGATTGAAAGGGAACCAAATGCCTAGAAATTTGTGAACTTGAGGATGAAATACATATCCTATGATGTGCATCAACTGAAGAAATAGTAATGTACCAGTGTTGAATAAAAATGAACGTCAAGATACACATCATGTCCCATAGGAATCTACTTGCATTGATGTTAAACTGGGTCAGTTACTGTAGAAATATTAGGATTTCAGGACTAGGAAACAAATATGTATTTCAGGTGGATGACTCTTTCTGAGAATAATCTTGTGAAAAGTTGATTATAAATCCACATATATGAACATGAATGGATTTAGAGAGTGTATAATAAGACACATACATTTCATATTCTGAAAAATCTGGAGAGTGTGTGTATGTATATATATACACACACACACACACACACACACACACACACACAAAACACACACACAGACATTAAAGAGTTGAAATATATATGCCAATCGAAATTCATCATGAAATATTTATCATCCACGGATCCAAAAATATTTATTTTACTGAACATGTATTTATGTATCATGTTGTTCAAGTAGGAAGCTCACCTGGAGGTTGAATTTTCAGTTCCAACAGCGTTTAGGAGGAGTGATCTCTTCTCACAATTTGTATCTGCCAAGTCAGCCACCTCACAAGAATGTGCGTGGGATAGGAGGTAGGATTCTATATGTGCATGTAAAAATGCATGTTGCTGAATAATCTACAGAGAAAGGACACAGGAATTCACATATTTGTTAACTTTCAAAACACATGGAGAACTATTTCTATTAAATTGGACTAGATTTATAACACCTACCCTTTATAATGCAAAAGGCAAGTCCAACTATACACCAGGCCTCCTCTGAACTGCCTGTATTTCTATTCTGTTTGAGTTATTATTCTCCATCATATTAGTATTCGTAGTCACAATCTAGTAGGGTATGGGTTAGTGTCAGGGATTCAGTATTTCGAAGGGAAAATAGGAAAATGAATCCAATGTGTAGGCAAATATGTGCTACACAAAAATCTTCCCACTCTCATCCAGAACAATGCCTTGACATTACCTTCGCAATAAGTAAGACACAATTTGAGGAGAAGAGTTAGAAAAGCTGTGAATACATATGTGGAATGGAAAATGCTCAGGAGTTCACAACCTTGGAGGTGGTAGAGGAGTTTCCATGAGTAAGGGACAGGGTAAACACTCCACAAACATGGAGCTCTGCTGGCCTAAAGACTTTGTGAGAAACTGCCTCTGAGGTTGGGCACTTGAAATATATGTTGTTGTCAGGAGCTTTAGCTTCCTTTGTAGTGAGACCATCAAACCTGGTCTGCATCTATGTGACCTGGAGGGCATGGTTTCTGATTTTCCAATGAACATGAGGCAGAAGTGCTGAATTCTCTCTTTGCAGGTAAACTGTGGCCACTGGGGTCTAAGTGTCTCCCTGTGTGGACTGTGAAGCCATTTGGTCATCCTCCACTTTTCGTGGTGTTTCTTGCTGCTGCACTGGGAGTTTGGAATTTGCTTCAGGAAATACAAGGAGTTCAACTGGGACACAGTGCTGGAGGGAGTTCTGTCACGTGTCGTGGGTCAGGGTCCTAGGAGAATGCACCAGCCAGGCTTCTATCCCACAGAGCTTGCCCCCTTGACCATAGCAACCTGATTCTGAACAT
The DNA here is from genome assembly GCF_964194105.1 of Spermophilus citellus. NCBI lineage: Eukaryota > Metazoa > Chordata > Mammalia > Rodentia > Sciuridae > Spermophilus > Spermophilus citellus. Next base: position 794,532 of record NW_027672918.1, on the reverse strand, counting down.
TGCCCTGAAACCTCTCCATATAACAAGATGCCTTTACATAGAAGGGTCTGCTCACTGCACCATGTCAGTCACAAGCCATTTGGAAGCCAATGGCAGATCCACATGGCCCCACCACAGATGTTTTATCACACACCTGCACACCACTGCTCTAGGCCCACTACTCAGCAGGCCCCAACTGACTGGCATCTCTGTTTTACACCATTTTCATGAAACCCAGTCAATCAAGGCACTGTCTGGTACACTCATGATCAGCAACAGGACGTCCAAAGGTTCTCCAGTGCCACCTGGTCATGGGAATTTCAAAAATTTCATGGTATTTATCTAGCTAGCCATTTTTAAAGGATGAAGTTGGAGGCACTGTGGGTTTCCATTCCTTCAGGAACCATTAAATGGCGAGGAAGCTCATCTCAATGAAAGCTCTGGAGAACTCTCACAAACAAGGCTTCCCAAAGAGTGGCCAAAAGGTCACATGAAGCCAGGCCCATTGAGGTCTACAATGTGAGGTCCACGTGTGTTTGGACTCTCAACTATGGCTGCCAGGTCTTTAAGAATAAAATCATGTGATATCCGGGCTGAGATTCCCAGTGCTCCGTGGAAAGCCAGCCTGGGCCTAGATCTCGGTTTCCAAGGGCGACTCTCATGCGTGGCCTCCTAAAATCCCAACACAATTCACGGCAATACTTCTCTGAGGTCAGTTCCAGAACTCAGTCTCGAAGGGGAATCACACCAGAGTTCAAGCCCAGGTGGACCCAGTCATCTCTTCCCACTGCCACACCAATGACCACAATTCAAACCAAAACACTGCCACATGGCCCTCATCTTCTTCCATATAGACACTCATCATAACCTCTGGCTGGAGGTTTCCATGAGGGGCACAGCCCAAGACAGTGTCCACAATAAGCTCCCTTGCCTCTCATTTGCCTAATGTCAGGGTGGACTGGACACCCTTCCTGTGAACCTGGAGTGATCAAATAGGCCTGCCGTTAATACTGCTCTACTTCTCCAACTGGAGGCCTACTGACTGCTGGGTATAGATTCTTCGTGTGAACTGGAGTCATGAGAAAACCCAAGCACCTATGGGCTAGCCTCTGCAGGGCTTTGAAGAACTCCTTTGACACAAAGGATCCCTATTCTCACTTGATGGAGGTCAGGAACCTTACAGAGGAAGGCGAGAGACTTCATCCACAATGACTGCTTTTGTGCCAATTTGGCTTTGGATGCACACATGGGATCTTTCTTTGGATCCATCAGGTGCTGACAATGTAAGCCACAGCCTCACACAGGGCCAAGAGGCTGATTCAGACACATCCCTTTGCAAAGCAATTAAGCATCAGGTGATGCCCATTCATTTCCATTTGAAAACTGTTTTCTTCAGGCTTCACAAAGGGGTGCCCTGAGGCAAAGGCCTTCCTGACATTCAGGGCAACAGAACAATAGGTAAGCCAAAGGCCCAAAGCAGGGTTTCTCCAGGGAGACTTTACTGGTCACACTGATATCTGAGTTTTCTGAGATGCTCACCATTCCTTTCAACTATCCAGTACATGGCCATGTCACCGAGCTTGGAGGTGGTCCATATCTTGGACACAAAACCATGAGCCTATTCTGGAGAGTGGCCAGAATTCAGGAAGAAAACAGGAACTGAGGAAGATAGTAGGTGTTGCCCATCCATAAGGCAAGCCGCAGTCCATTCATAAATTGGGCAGGATGAATGCTGGGAAGCTTTCTACTAGACAGGACACATCCATGGATGCATTCTCTTTTCTAATGTCTACAACCAGGGACACAGTGGGATACACAAACATAGAAACACTCGCCTTGTCAAAAGCCTTACTAGAAACAGTCCACTCCAAACCAAACAAACCGCCTTTCCTACCTATTCTCAGAACATGAGACAAAACCACAAACTCACACCCACACCCACAAAGGCACCTCCTTCCAAGTTGGTCTGTGACTACCCAGAGTGTCATCTGACTGGTGGGCCATACTATGTTCCCCCGAAAGGGCCTGTCCTGTCTCACATCTGGCCTCCTTGGCCAACTCTGTGAAGTTGTCAGGAGCCAGCGGTGAGCCACTACCTGCTTTCTCAGGAAAGGCCCCTCTGCAGAGCTTTCCTGGCATTTGGCCATCCTCACATCAGTAGGTACCAAGAAAGACTGACTCCGTCCTTGGTAAATCCAAACAAGTGAGCCCACTGGGACTGGGACTGGGACTGGCTCTGGGTGCCTGGCTTCCTGGATCCCAAGTTCAGAGAGTTCCATCACCAAGGAAGTGAGGTGAGGTCACTTCCTTCAGGAACTGAATGAGGTCACTGCCTTGGCAACCACTGTGTCCTAACAGTTGCTTCCAAGGCTCCCATGAGATGGAGGCTGCCCCTCCTTCCTGTGACACTTTCACAAGTTAGAATGGAATATCAGCCATAGGCACCAAGGAACAGCTCTCCACACAGGCCTGCTTTGGTCCATCTTGTCTACATTAAGAAGAGAGAGGCTCATTCAGACACATCCCTTCATCCTGACCAGGTTGTTTGCCACGGAAGATGACTTCTGCTCTCTCAGGTCCTTCATAGCTGCCTACATCTTCTCCAGGGATCGTTTCTGCATGGACCTTTGAGGTTCTCAGCAGGTGGAAGATCCCCCACATTCCTGTATTGTAAGACCAACTCTGTCCCTGCTCTTCTGTAAAGTTAGATTGAGGGAACAGTGTATGGTTAGGGTTAAGAACCTGTTTGATTTGGGTGAGGAATCACTCTGCTGGATGAAGAATGGTATTGGGAACCTGCGATATTTATAATAATATATAGGTGAAATATATGTATGAAAACAGAAATCCAAGTAAGATTTGAAGGCCAGAAGGGCATTGGGCCCTTGATTGGGATACTTAGCTTTGAATGACTTTCTGCACAGATGTCTCAGATAAATCGATATACAATGGCATAGGACCTTGTACCTTGGGTGATTGAATGTAGAAGAGAACATCCAGTCAAAAAGGGATAGTAGGTAGGATTAGGAAGATAGTTGGTAGGTTTAGGAAGAAGAGTGAGTATACAATTTGGACCAAAAGTTCTTTAGCAATAGGGTGTCGGTTAGAGAGTGAATGTAATTGTCAGCACATGTGAAGAGTCAGTCACAATGATGAACTGGGGAACATATGTAGGAAAGCAGATATCAATAGAGACATGAGGAAATCAGGCAAAGTATAAAGTGAGTGAGAGGATTAGACATTTTCATCAGGGTTGAGGTTGAATATATCATCTTAGGAAGAAACAAATGTGTAGTCACCAATAGGATTGACATTTGAGAGCATTAGGCAACCTGGACAAGGATGTTTTTAGTAATCCATGCTCACTTTCCAATGAGGCTTTGGTACAATCATAAGTGTGACCTTTGCATTTTGTGTCCAGAATATCACTGTGATAAAATGTATATGGAGATCAGGTGACATGAGTGTTTCTTCCACCATTTCTGGGAGTAATATGTTGAAGACATATAAATTAGCCTTTGGGGGTACAAATAGGTGTACCCTGGGTCTATGAATATAGAGATAATGCATGAATAGACCATAGTGTGAATAAATATTATAACAGGTTCCAATTTAAATAATGGATTGAATTGATATCTGAAAATATATAGGAAATCTGATATTGATACACAACCATTCATTCCAACCAGTTATACATCTAATGGTGATATTAGGGTTATGGTTTACCATGAAGGGGGTGTGAGTTTTGCTTCACAAGGGATTATGGAAATGGAAAAGAATGTGTTTGGAAAGAAGTCTCATGAAAAGACCAGTCAAGAAACGTGGAGGAATACATGTGTTCTGAAGCAGGAAGTGATTGAAAGGGAACCAAATGCCTAGAAATTTGTGAACTTGAGGATGAAATACATATCCTATGATGTGCATCAACTGAAGAAATAGTAATGTACCAGTGTTGAATAAAAATGAACGTCAAGATACACATCATGTCCCATAGGAATCTACTTGCATTGATGTTAAACTGGGTCAGTTACTGTAGAAATATTAGGATTTCAGGACTAGGAAACAAATATGTATTTCAGGTGGATGACTCTTTCTGAGAATAATCTTGTGAAAAGTTGATTATAAATACACATATATGAACATGAATGGATTTAGAGAGTGTATAATAAGACACATACATTTCATATTCTGAAAAATCTGGAGAGTGTGTGTATGTATATATACACACACACACACACACACACACACACACACAAAACACACACACAGACATTAAAGAGTTGAAATATATATGCCAATCGAAATTCATCATGAAATATTTATCATCCACGGATCCAAAAATATTTATTTTACTGAACATGTATTTATGTATCATGTTGTTCAAGTAGGAAGCTCACCTGGAGGTTGAATTTTCAGTTCCAACAGCGTTTAGGAGGAGTGATCTCTTCTCACAATTTGTATCTGCCAAGTCAGCCACCTCACAAGAATGTGCGTGGGATAGGAGGTAGGATTCTATATGTGCATGTAAAAATGCATGTTGCTGAATAATCTACAGAGAAAGGACACAGGAATTCACATATTTGTTAACTTTCAAAACACATGGAGAACTATTTCTATTAAATTGGACTAGATTTATAACACCTACCCTTTATAATGCAAAAGGCAAGTCCAACTATACACCAGGCCTCCTCTGAACTGCCTGTATTTCTATTCTGTTTGAGTTATTATTCTCCATCATATTAGTATTCGTAGTCACAATCTAGTAGGGTATGGGTTAGTGTCAGGGATTCAGTATTTCGAAGGGAAAATAGGAAAATGAATCCAATGTGTAGGCAAATATGTGCTACACAAAAATCTTCCCACTCTCATCCAGAACAATGCCTTGACATTACCTTCGCAATAAGTAAGACACAATTTGAGGAGAAGAGTTAGAAAAGCTGTGAATACATATGTGGAATGGAAAATGCTCAGGAGTTCACAACCTTGGAGGTGGTAGAGGAGTTTCCATGAGTAAGGGACAGGGTAAACACTCCACAAACATGGAGCTCTGCTGGCCTAAAGACTTTGTGAGAAACTGCCTCTGAGGTTGGGCACTTGAAATATATGTTGTTGTCAGGAGCTTTAGCTTCCTTTGTAGTGAGACCATCAAACCTGGTCTGCATCTATGTGACCTGGAGGGCATGGTTTCTGATTTTCCAATGAACATGAGGCAGAAGTGCTGAATTCTCTCTTTGCAGGTAAACTGTGGCCACTGGGGTCTAAGTGTCTCCCTGTGTGGACTGTGAAGCCATTTGGTCATCCTCCACTTTTCGTGGTGTTTCTTGCTGCTGCACTGGGAGTTTGGAATTTGCTTCAGGAAATACAAGGAGTTCAACTGGGACACAGTGCTGGAGGGAGTTCTGTCACGTGTCGTGGGTCAGGGTCCTAGGAGAATGCACCAGCCAGGCTTCTATCCCACAGAGCTTGCCCCCTTGACCATAGCAACCTGATTCTGAACATTGCCCTGAAACCTCTCCATATAACAAGATGCCTTTACATAGAAGGGTCTGCTCACTGCACCATGTCAGTCACAAGCCATTTGGAAGCCAATGGCAGATCCACATGGCCCCACCACAGATGTTTTATCACACACCTGCACACCACTGCTCTAGGCCCACTACTCAGCAGGCCCCAACTGACTGGCATCTCTGTTTTACACCATTTTCATGAAACCCAGTCAATCAAGGCACTGTCTGGTACACTCATGATCAGCAACAGGACGTCCAAAGGTTCTCCAGTGCCACCTGGTCATGGGAATTTCAAAAATTTCATGGTATTTATCTAGCTAGCCATTTTTAAAGGATGAAGTTGGAGGCACTGTGGGTTTCCATTCCTTCAGGAACCATTAAATGGCGAGGAAGCTCATCTCAATGAAAGCTCTGGAGAACTCTCACAAACAAGGCTTCCCAAAGAGTGGCCAAAAGGTCACATGAAGCCAGGCCCATTGAGGTCTACAATGTGAGGTCCACGTGTGTTTGGACTCTCAACTATGGCTGCCAGGTCTTTAAGAATAAAATCATGTGATATCCGGGCTGAGATTCCCAGTGCTCCGTGGAAAGCCAGCCTGGGCCTAGATCTCGGTTTCCAAGGGCGAATCTCATGCGTGGCCTCCTAAAATCCCAACACAATTCACGGCAATACTTCTCTGAGGTCAGTTCCCGAACTCAGTCTCGAAGGGGAATCACACCAGAGTTCAAGCCCAGGTGGACCCAGTCATCTCTTCCCACTGCCACACCAATGACCACAATTCAAACCAAAACACTGCCACATGGCCCTCATCTTCTTCCATATAGACACTCATCATAACCTCTGGCTGGAGGTTTCCATGAGGGGCACAGCCCAAGACAGTGTCCACAATAAGCTCCCTTGCCTCTCATTTGCCTAATGTCAGGGTGGACTGGACACCCTTCCTGTGAACCTGGAGTGATCAAATAGGCCTGCCGTTAATACTGCTCTACTTCTCCAACTGGAGGCCTACTGACTGCCGGGTATAGATTCTTCGTGTGAACTGGAGTCATGAGAAAACCCAAGCACCTATGGGCTAGCCTCTGCAGGGCTTTGAAGAACTCCTTTGACACAAAGGATCCCTATTCTCACTTGATGGAGGTCAGGAACCTTACAGAGGAAGGCGAGAGACTTCATCCACAATGACTGCTTTTGTGCCAATTTGGCTTTGGATGCACACATGGGATCTTTCTTTGGATCCATCAGGTGCTGACAATGTAAGCCACAGCCTCACACAGGGCCAAGAGGCTGATTCAGACACATCCCTTTGCAAAGCAATTAAGCATCAGGTGATGCCCATTCATTTCCATTTGAAAACTGTTTTCTTCAGGCTTCACAAAGGGGTGCCCTGAGGCAAAGGCCTTCCTGACATTCAGGGCAACAGAACAATAGGTAAGCCAAAGGCCCAAAGCAGGGTTTCTCCAGGGAGACTTTACTGGTCACACTGATATCTGAGTTTTCTGAGATGCTCACCATTCCTTTCAACTATCCAGTACATGGCCATGTCACCGAGCTTGGAGGTGGTCCATATCTTGGACACAAAACCATGAGCCTATTCTGGAGAGTGGCCAGAATTCAGGAAGAAAACAGGAACTTAGGAAGATAGTAGGTGTTGCCCATCCATAAGGCAAGCCGCAGTCCATTCATAAATTGGGCAGGATGAATGCTGGGAAGCTTTCTACTAGACAGGACACATCCATGGATGCATTCTCTTTTCTAATGTCTACAACCAGGGACACAGTGGGATACACAAACATAGAAACACTCGCCTTGTCAAAAGCCTTACTAGAAACAGTCCACTCCAAACCAAACAAACCGCCTTTCCTACCTATTCTCAGAACATGAGACAAAACCACAAACTCACACCCACACCCACAAAGGCACCTCCTTCCAAGTTGGTCTGTGACTACCCAGAGTGTCATCTGACTGGTGGGCCATACTATGTTCCCCCGAAAGGGCCTGTCCTGTCTCACATCTGGCCTCCTTGGCCAACTCTGTGAAGTTGTCAGGAGCCAGCGGTGAGCCACTACCTGCTTTCTCAGGAAAGGCCCCTCTGCAGAGCTTTCCTGGCATTTGGCCATCCTCACATCAGTAGGTACCAAGAAAGACTGACTCCGTCCTTGGTAAATCCAAACAAGTGAGCCCACTGGGACTGGGACTGGGACTGGCTCTGGGTGCCTGGCTTCCTGGATCCCAAGTTCAGAGAGTTCCATCACCAAGGAAGTGAGGTGAGGTCACTTCCTTCAGGAACTGAATGAGGTCACTGCCTTGGCAACCACTGTGTCCTAACAGTTGCTTCCAAGGCTCCCATGAGATGGAGGCTGCCCCTCCTTCCTGTGACACTTTCACAAGTTAGAATGGAATATCAGCCATAGGCACCAAGGAACAGCTCTCCACACAGGCCTGCTTTGGTCCATCTTGTCTACATTAAGAAGAGAGAGGCTCATTCAGACACATCCCTTCATCCTGACCAGGTTGTTTGCCACGGAAGATGACTTCTGCTCTCTCAGGTCCTTCATAGCTGCCTACATCTTCTCCAGGGATCGTTTCTGCATGGACCTTTGAGGTTCTCAGCAGGTGGAAGATCCCCCACATTCCTGTATTGTAAGACCAACTCTGTCCCTGCTCTTCTGTAAAGTTAGATTGAGGGAACAGTGTATGGTTAGGGTTAAGAACCTGTTTGATTTGGGTGAGGAATCACTCTGCTGGATGAAGAATGGTATTGGGAACCTGCGATATTTATAATAATATATAGGTGAAATATATGTATGAAAACAGAAATCCAAGTAAGATTTGAAGGCCAGAAGGGCATTGGGCCCTTGATTGGGATACTTAGCTTTGAATGACTTTCTGCACAGATGTCTCAGATAAATCGATATACAATGGCATAGGACCTTGTACCTTGGGTGATTGAATGTAGAAGAGAACATCCAGTCAAAAAGGGATAGTAGGTAGGATTAGGAAGATAGTTGGTAGGTTTAGGAAGAAGAGTGAGTATACAATTTGGACCAAAAGTTCTTTAGCAATAGGGTGTCGGTTAGAGAGTGAATGTAATTGTCAGCACATGTGAAGAGTCAGTCACAATGATGAACTGGGGAACATATGTAGGAAAGCAGATATCAATAGAGACATGAGGAAATCAGGCAAAGTATAAAGTGAGTGAGAGGATTAGACATTTTCATCAGGGTTGAGGTTGAATATATCATCTTAGGAAGAAACAAATGTGTAGTCACCAATAGGATTGACATTTGAGAGCATTAGGCAACCTGGACAAGGATGTTTTTAGTAATCCATGCTCACTTTCCAATGAGGCTTTGGTACAATCATAAGTGTGACCTTTGCATTTTGTGTCCAGAATATCACTGTGATAAAATGTATATGGAGATCAGGTGACATGAGTGTTTCTTCCACCATTTCTGGGAGTAATATGTTGAAGACATATAAATTAGCCTTTGGGGGTACAAATAGGTGTACCCTGGGTCTATGAATATAGAGATAATGCATGAATAGACCATAGTGTGAATAAATATTATAACAGGTTCCAATTTAAATAATGGATTGAATTGATATCTGAAAATATATAGGAAATCTGATATTGATACACAACCATTCATTCCAACCAGTTATACATCTAATGGTGATATTAGGGTTATGGTTTACCATGAAGGGGGTGTGAGTTTTGCTTCACAAGGGATTATGGAAATGGAAAAGAATGTGTTTGGAAAGAAGTCTCATGAAAAGACCAGTCAAGAAACGTGGAGGAATACATGTGTTCTGAAGCAGGAAGTGATTGAAAGGGAACCAAATGCCTAGAAATTTGTGAACTTGAGGATGAAATACATATCCTATGATGTGCATCAACTGAAGAAATAGTAATGTACCAGTGTTGAATAAAAATGAACGTCAAGATACACATCATGTCCCATAGGAATCTAGTTGCATTGATGTTAAACTGGGTCAGTTACTGTAGAAATATTAGGATTTCAGGACTAGGAAACAAATATGTATTTCAGGTGGATGACTCTTTCTGAGAATAATCTTGTGAAAAGTTGATTATAAATCCACATATATGAACATGAATGGATTTAGAGAGTGTATAATAAGACACATACATTTCATATTCTGAAAAATCTGGAGAGTGTGTGTATGTATATACACACACACACACACACACACACACACACACACACACAAAACACACACACAGACATTAAAGAGTTGAAATATATATGCCAATCGAAATTCATCATGAAATATTTATCATCCACGGATCCAAAAATATTTATTTTACTGAACATGTATTTATGTATCATGTTGTTCAAGTAGGAAGCTCACCTGGAGGTTGAATTTTCAGTTCCAACAGCGTTTAGGAGGAGTGATCTCTTCTCACAATTTGTATCTGCCAAGTCAGCCACCTCACAAGAATGTGCGTGGGATAGGAGGTAGGATTCTATATGTGCATGTAAAAATGCATGTTGCTGAATAATCTACAGAGAAAGGACACAGGAATTCACATATTTGTTAACTTTCAAAACACATGGAGAACTATTTCTATTAAATTGGACTAGATTTATAACACCTACCCTTTATAATGCAAAAGGCAAGTCCAACTATACACCAGGCCTCCTCTGAACTGCCTGTATTTCTATTCTGTTTGAGTTATTATTCTCCATCATATTAGTATTCGTAGTCACAATCTAGTAGGGTATGGGTTAGTGTCAGGGATTCAGTATTTCGAAGGGAAAATAGGAAAATGAATCCAATGTGTAGGCAAATATGTGCTACACAAAAATCTTCCCACTCTCATCCAGAACAATGCCTTGACATTACCTTCGCAATAAGTAAGACACAATTTGAGGAGAAGAGTTACAAAAGCTGTGAATACATATGTGGAATGGAAAATGCTCAGGAGTTCACAACCTTGGAGGTGGTAGAGGAGTTTCCATGAGTAAGGGACAGGGTAAACACTCCACAAACATGGAGCTCTGCTGGCCTAAAGACTTTGTGAGAAACTGCCTCTGAGGTTGGGCACTTGAAATATATGTTGTTGTCAGGAGCTTTAGCTTCCTTTGTAGTGAGACCATCAAACCTGGTCTGCATCTATGTGACCTGGAGGGCATGGTTTCTGATTTTCCAATGAACATGAGGCAGAAGTGCTGAATTCTCTCTTTGCAGGTAAACTGTGGCCACTGGGGTCTAAGTGTCTCCCTGTGTGGACTGTGAAGCCATTTGGTCATCCTCCACTTTTCGTGGTGTTTCTTGCTGCTGCACTGGGAGTTTGGAATTTGCTTCAGGAAATACAAGGAGTTCAACTGGGACACAGTGCTGGAGGGAGTTCTGTCACGTGTCGTGGGTCAGGGTCCTAGGAGAATGCACCAGCCAGGCTTCTATCCCACAGAGCTTGCCCCCTTGACCATAGCAACCTGATTCTGAACATTGCCCTGAAACCTCTCCATATAACAAGATGCCTTTACATAGAAGGGTCTGCTCACTGCACCATGTCAGTCACAAGCCATTTGGAAGCCAATGGCAGATCCACATGGCCCCACCACAGATGTTTTATCACACACCTGCACACCACTGCTCTAGGCCCACTACTCAGCAGGCCCCAACTGACTGGCATCTCTGTTTTACACCATTTTCATGAAACCCAGTCAATCAAGGCACTGTCTGGTACACTCATGATCAGCAACAGGACGTCCAAAGGTTCTCCAGTGCCACCTGGTCATGGGAATTTCAAAAATTTCATGGTATTTATCTAGCTAGCCATTTTTAAAGGATGAAGTTGGAGGCACTGTGGGTTTCCATTCCTTCAGGAACCATTAAATGGCGAGGAAGCTCATCTCAATGAAAGCTCTGGAGAACTCTCACAAACAAGGCTTCCCAAAGAGTGGCCAAAAGGTCACATGAAGCCAGGCCCATTGAGGTCTACAATGTGAGGTCCACGTGTGTTTGGACTCTCAACTATGGCTGCCAGGTCTTTAAGAATAAAATCATGTGATATCCGGGCTGAGATTCCCAGTGCTCCGTGGAAAGCCAGCCTGGGCCTAGATCTCGGTTTCCAAGGGCGACTCTCAGGCGTGGCCTCCTAAAATCCCAACACAATTCACGGCAATACTTCTCTGAGGTCAGTTCCAGAACTCAGTCTCGAAGGGGAATCACACCAGAGTTCAAGCCCAGGTGGACCCAGTCATCTCTTCCCACTGCCACACCAATGACCACAATTCAAACCAAAACACTGCCACATGGCCCTCATCTTCTTCCATATAGACACTCATCATAACCTCTGGCTGGAGGTTTCCATGAGGGGCACAGCCCAAGACAGTGTCCACAATAAGCTCCCTTGCCTCTCATTTGCCTAATGTCAGGGTGGACTGGACACCCTTCCTGTGAACCTGGAGTGATCAAATAGGCCTGCCGTTAATACTGCTCTACTTCTCCAACTGGAGGCCTACTGACTGCCGGGTATAGATTCTTCGTGTGAACTGGAGTCATGAGAAAACCCAAGCACCTATGGGCTAGCCTCTGCAGGGCTTTGAAGAACTCCTTTGACACAAAGGATCCCTATTCTCACTTGATGGAGGTCAGGAACCTTACAGAGGAAGGCGAGAGACTTCATCCACAATGACTGCTTTTGTGCCAATTTGGCTTTGGATGCACACATGGGATCTTTCTTTGGATCCATCAGGTGCTGACAATGTAAGCCACAGCCTCACACAGGGCCAAGAGGCTGATTCAGACACATCCCTTTGCAAAGCAATTAAGCATCAGGTGATGCCCATTCATTTCCATTTGAAAACTGTTTTCTTCAGGCTTCACAAAGGGGTGCCCTGAGGCAAAGGCCTTCCTGACATTCAGGGCAACAGAACAATAGGTAAGCCAAAGGCCCAAAGCAGGGTTTCTCCAGGGAGACTTTACTGGTCACACTGATATCTGAGTTTTCTGAGATGCTCACCATTCCTTTCAACTATCCAGTACATGGCCATGTCACCGAGCTTGGAGGTGGTCCATATCTTGGACACAAAACCATGAGCCTATTCTGGAGAGTGGCCAGAATTCAGGAAGAAAACAGGAACTTAGGAAGATAGTAGGTGTTGCCCATCCATAAGGCAAGCCGCAGTCCATTCATAAATTGGGCAGGATGAATGCTGGGAAGCTTTCTACTAGACAGGACACATCCATGGATGCATTCTCTTTTCTAATGTCTACAACCAGGGACACAGTGGGATACACAAACATAGAAACACTCGCCTTGTCAAAAGCCTTACTAGAAACAGTCCACTCCAAACCAAACAAACCGCCTTTCCTACCTATTCTCAGAACATGAGACAAAACCACAAACTCACACCCACACCCACAAAGGCACCTCCTTCCAAGTTGGTCTGTGACTACCCAGAGTGTCATCTGACTGGTGGGCCATACTATGTTCCCCCGAAAGGGCCTGTCCTGTCTCACATCTGGCCTCCTTGGCCAACTCTGTGAAGTTGTCAGGAGCCAGCGGTGAGCCACTACCTGCTTTCTCAGGAAAGGCCCCTCTGCAGAGCTTTCCTGGCATTTGGCCATCCTCACATCAGTAGGTACCAAGAAAGACTGACTCCGTCCTTGGTAAATCCAAACAAGTGAGCCCACTGGGACTGGGACTGGGACTGGCTCTGGGTGCCTGGCTTCCTGGATCCCAAGTTCAGAGAGTTCCATCACCAAGGAAGTGAGGTGAGGTCACTTCCTTCAGGAACTGAATGAGGTCACTGCCTTGGCAACCACTGTGTCCTAACAGTTGCTTCCAAGGCTCCCATGAGATGGAGGCTGCCCCTCCTTCCTGTGACACTTTCACAAGTTAGAATGGAATATCAGCCATAGGCACCAAGGAACAGCTCTCCACACAGGCCTGCTTTGGTCCATCTTGTCTACATTAAGAAGAGAGAGGCTCATTCAGACACATCCCTTCATCCTGACCAGGTTGTTTGCCACGGAAGATGACTTCTGCTCTCTCAGGTCCTTCATAGCTGCCTACATCTTCTCCAGGGATCGTTTCTGCATGGACCTTTGAGGTTCTCAGCAGGTGGAAGATCCCCCACATTCCTGTATTGTAAGACCAACTCTGTCCCTGCTCTTCTGTAAAGTTAGATTGAGGGAACAGTGTATGGTTAGGGTTAAGAACCTGTTTGATTTGGGTGAGGAATCACTCTGCTGGATGAAGAATGGTATTGGGAACCTGCGATATTTATAATAATATATAGGTGAAATATATGTATGAAAACAGAAATCCAAGTAAGATTTGAAGGCCAGAAGGGCATTGGGCCCTTGATTGGGATACTTAGCTTTGAATGACTTTCTGCACAGATGTCTCAGATAAATCGATATACAATGGCATAGGACCTTGTACCTTGGGTGATTGAATGTAGAAGAGAACATCCAGTCAAAAAGGGATAGTAGGTAGGATTAGGAAGATAGTTGGTAGGTTTAGGAAGAAGAGTGAGTATACAATTTGGACCAAAAGTTCTTTAGCAATAGGGTGTCGGTTAGAGAGTGAATGTAATTGTCAGCACATGTGAAGAGTCAGTCACAATGATGAACTGGGGAACATATGTAGGAAAGCAGATATCAATAGAGACATGAGGAAATCAGGCAAAGTATAAAGTGAGTGAGAGGATTAGACATTTTCATCAGGGTTGAGGTTGAATATATCATCTTAGGAAGAAACAAATGTGTAGTCACCAATAGGATTGACATTTGAGAGCATTAGGCAACCTGGACAAGGATGTTTTTAGTAATCCATGCTCACTTTCCAATGAGGCTTTGGTACAATCATAAGTGTGACCTTTGCATTTTGTGTCCAGAATATCACTGTGATAAAATGTATATGGAGATCAGGTGACATGAGTATTTCTTCCACCATTTCTGGGAGTAATATGTTGAAGACATATAAATTAGCCTTTGGGGGTACAAATAGGTGTACCCTGGGTCTATGAATATAGAGATAATGCATGAATAGACCATAGTGTGAATAAATATTATAACAGGTTCCAATTTAAATAATGGATTGAATTGATATCTGAAAATATATAGGAAATCTGATATTGATACACAACCATTCATTCCAACCAGTTATACATCTAATGGTGATATTAGGGTTATGGTTTACCATGAAGGGGGTGTGAGTTTTGCTTCACAAGGGATTATGGAAATGGAAAAGAATGTGTTTGGAAAGAAGTCTCATGAAAAGACCAGTCAAGAAACGTGGAGGAATACATGTGTTCTGAAGCAGGAAGTGATTGAAAGGGAACCAAATGCCTAGAAATTTGTGAAATTGAGGATGAAATACATATCCTATGATGTGCATCAACTGAAGAAATAGTAATGTACCAGTGTTGAATAAAAATGAACGTCAAGATACACATCATGTCCCATAGGAATCTACTTGCATTGATGTTAAACTGGGTCAGTTACTGTAGAAATATTAGGATTTCAGGACTAGGAAACAAATATGTATTTCAGGTGGATGACTCTTTCTGAGAATAATCTTGTGAAAAGTTGACTATAAATCCACATATATGAACATGAATGGATTTAGAGAGTGTATAATAAGACACATACATTTCATATTCTGAAAAATCTGGAGAGTGTGTGTATGTATATACACACACACACACACACACACACACACACAAAACACACACACAGACATTAAAGAGTTGAAATATATATGCCAATCGAAATTCATCATGAAATATTTATCATCCACGGATCCAAAAATATTTATTTTACTGAACATGTATTTATGTATCATGTTGTTCAAGTAGGAAGCTCACCTGGAGGTTGAATTTTCAGTTCCAACAGCGTTTAGGAGGAGTGATCTCTTCTCACAATTTGTATCTGCCAAGTCAGCCACCTCACAAGAATGTGCATGGGATAGGAGGTAGGATTCTATATGTGCATGTAAAAATGCATGTTGCTGAATAATCTACAGAGAAAGGAGACAGGAATTCACATATTTGTTAACTTTCAAAACACATGGAGAACTATTTCTATTAAATTGGACTAGATTTATAACACCTACCCTTTATAATGCAAAAGGCAAGTCCAACTATACACCAGGCCTCCTCTGAACTGCCTGTATTTCTATTCTGTTTGAGTTATTATTCTCCATCATATTAGTATTCGTAGTCACAATCTAGTAGGGTATGGGTTAGTGTCAGGGATTCAGTATTTCGAAGGGAAAATAGGAAAATGAATCCAATGTGTAGGCAAATATGTGCTACACAAAAATCTTCCCACTCTCATCCAGAACAATGCCTTGACATTACCTTCGCAATAAGTAAGACACAATTTGAGGAGAAGAGTTAGAAAAGCTGTGAATACATATGTGGAATGGAAAATGCTCAGGAGTTCACAACCTTGGAGGTGGTAGAGGAGTTTCCATGAGTAAGGGACAGGGTAAACACTCCACAAACATGGAGCTCTGCTGGCCTAAAGACTTTGTGAGAAACTGCCTCTGAGGTTGGGCACTTGAAATATATGTTGTTGTCAGGAGCTTTAGCTTCCTTTGTAGTGAGACCATCAAACCTGGTCTGCATCTATGTGACCTGGAGGGCATGGTTTCTGATTTTCCAATGAACATGAGGCAGAAGTGCTGAATTCTCTCTTTGCAGGTAAACTGTGGCCACTGGGGTCTAAGTGTCTCCCTGTGTGGACTGTGAAGCCATTTGGTCATCCTCCACTTTTCGTGGTGTTTCTTGCTGCTGCACTGGGAGTTTGGAATTTGCTTCAGGAAATACAAGGAGTTCAACTGGGACACAGTGCTGGAGGGAGTTCTGTCACGTGTCGTGGGTCAGGGTCCTAGGAGAATGCACCAGCCAGGCTTCTATCCCACAGAGCTTGCCCCCTTGACCATAGCAACCTGATTCTGAACATTGCCCTGAAACCTCTCCATATAACAAGATCCCTTTACATAGAAGGGTCTGCTCACTGCACCATGTCAGTCACAAGCCATTTGGAAGCCAATGGCAGATCCACATGGCCCCACCACAGATGTTTTATCACACACCTGCACACCACTGCTCTAGGCCCACTACTCAGCAGGCCCCAACTGACTGGCATCTCTGTTTTACACCATTTTCATGAAACCAAGTCAATCAAGGCACTGTCTGGTACACTCATGATCAGCAACAGGACGTCCAAAGGTTCTCCAGTGCCACCTGGTCATGGGAATTTCAAAAATTTCATGGTATTTATCTAGCTAGCCATTTTTAAAGGATGAAGTTGGAGGCACTGTGGGTTTCCATTCCTTCAGGAACCATTAAATGGCGAGGAAGCTCATTTCAATGAAAGCTCTGGAGAACTCTCACAAACAAGGCTTCCCAAAGAGTGGCCAAAAGGTCACATGAAGCCAGGCCCATTGAGGTCTACAATGTGAGGTCCACGTGTGTTTGGACTCTCAACTATGGCTGCCAGGTCTTTAAGAATAAAATCATGTGATATCCGGGCTGAGATTCCCAGTGCTCCGTGGAAAGCCAGCCTGGGCCTAGATCTCGGTTTCCAAGGGCGACTCTCAGGCGTGGCCTCCTAAAATCCCAACACAATTCACGGCAATACTTCTCTGAGGTCAGTTCCAGAACTCAGTCTCGAAGGGGAATCACACCAGAGTTCAAGCCCAGGTGGACCCAGTCATCTCTTCCCACTGCCACACCAATGACCACAATTCAAACCAAAACACTGCCACATGGCCCTCATCTTCTTCCATATAGACACTCATCATAACCTCTGGCTGGAGGTTTCCATGAGGGGCACAGCCCAAGACAGTGTCCACAATAAGCTCCCTTGCCTCTCATTTGCCTAATGTCAGGGTGGACTGGACACCCTTCCTGTGAACCTGGAGTGATCAAATAGGCCTGCCGTTAATACTGCTCTACTTCTCCAACTGGAGGCCTACTGACTGCCGGGTATAGATTCTTCGTGTGAACTGGAGTCATGAGAAAACCCAAGCACCTATGGGCTAGCCTCTGCAGGGCTTTGAAGAACTCCTTTGACACAAAGGATCCCTATTCTCACTTGATGGAGGTCAGGAACCTTACAGAGGAAGGCGAGAGACTTCATCCACAATGACTGCTTTTGTGCCAATTTGGCTTTGGATGCACACATGGGATCTTTCTTTGGATCCATCAGGTGCTGACAATGTAAGCCACAGCCTCACACAGGGCCAAGAGGCTGATTCAGACACATCCCTTTGCAAAGCAATTAAGCATCAGGTGATGCCCATTCATTTCCATTTGAAAACTGTTTTCTTCAGGCTTCACAAAGGGGTGCCCTGAGGCAAAGGCCTTCCTGACATTCAGGGCAACAGAACAATAGGTAAGCCAAAGGCCCAAAGCAGGGTTTCTCCAGGGAGACTTTACTGGTCACACTGATATCTGAGTTTTCTGAGATGCTCACCATTCCTTTCAACTATCCAGTACATGGCCATGTCACCGAGCTTGGAGGTGGTCCATATCTTGGACACAAAACCATGAGCCTATTCTGGAGAGTGGCCAGAATTCAGGAAGAAAACAGGAACTTAGGAAGATAGTAGGTGTTGCCCATCCATAAGGCAAGCCGCAGTCCATTCATAAATTGGGCAGGATGAATGCTGGGAAGCTTTCTACTAGACAGGACACATCCATGGATGCATTCTCTTTTCTAATGTCTACAACCAGGGACACAGTGGGATACACAAACATAGAAACACTCGCCTTGTCAAAAGCCTTACTAGAAACAGTCCACTCCAAACCAAACAAACCGCCTTTCCTACCTATTCTCAGAACATGAGACAAAACCACAAACTCACACCCACACCCACAAAGGCACCTCCTTCCAAGTTGGTCTGTGACTACCCAGAGTGTCATCTGACTGGTGGGCCATACTATGTTCCCCCGAAAGGGCCTGTCCTGTCTCACATCTGGCCTCCTTGGCCAACTCTGTGAAGTTGTCAGGAGCCAGCGGTGAGCCACTACCTGCTTTCTCAGGAAAGGCCCCTCTGCAGAGCTTTCCTGGCATTTGGCCATCCTCACATCAGTAGGTACCAAGAAAGACTGACTCCGTCCTTGGTAAATCCAAACAAGTGAGCCCACTGGGACTGGGACTGGGACTGGCTCTGGGTGCCTGGCTTCCTGGATCCCAAGTTCAGAGAGTTCCATCACCAAGGAAGTGAGGTGAGGTCACTTCCTTCAGGAACTGAATGAGGTCACTGCCTTGGCAACCACTGTGTCCTAACAGTTGCTTCCAAGGCTCCCATGAGATGGAGGCTGCCCCTCCTTCCTGTGACACTTTCACAAGTTAGAATGGAATATCAGCCATAGGCACCAAGGAACAGCTCTCCACACAGGCCTGCTTTGGTCCATCTTGTCTACATTAAGAAGAGAGAGGCTCATTCAGACACATCCCTTCATCCTGACCAGGTTGTTTGCCACGGAAGATGACTTCTGCTCTCTCAGGTCCTTCATAGCTGCCTACATCTTCTCCAGGGATCGTTTCTGCATGGACCTTTGAGGTTCTCAGCAGGTGGAAGATCCCCCACATTCCTGTATTGTAAGACCAACTCTGTCCCTGCTCTTCTGTAAAGTTAGATTGAGGGAACAGTGTATGGTTAGGGTTAAGAACCTGTTTGATTTGGGTGAGGAATCACTCTGCTGGATGAAGAATGGTATTGGGAACCTGCGATATTTATAATAATATATAGGTGAAATATATGTATGAAAACAGAAATCCAAGTAAGATTTGAAGGCCAGAAGGGCATTGGGCCCTTGATTGGGATACTTAGCTTTGAATGACTTTCTGCACAGATGTCTCAGATAAATCGATATACAATGGCATAGGACCTTGTACCTTGGGTGATTGAATGTAGAAGAGAACATCCAGTCAAAAAGGGATAGTAGGTAGGATTAGGAAGATAGTTGGTAGGTTTAGGAAGAAGAGTGAGTATACAATTTGGACCAAAAGTTCTTTAGCAATAGGGTGTCGGTTAGAGAGTGAATGTAATTGTCAGCACATGTGAAGAGTCAGTCACAATGATGAACTGGGGAACATATGTAGGAAAGCAGATATCAATAGAGACATGAGGAAATCAGGCAAAGTATAAAGTGAGTGAGAGGATTAGACATTTTCATCAGGGTTGAGGTTGAATATATCATCTTAGGAAGAAACAAATGTGTAGTCACCAATAGGATTGACATTTGAGAGCATTAGGCAACCTGGACAAGGATGTTTTTAGTAATCCATGCTCACTTTCCAATGAGGCTTTGGTACAATCATAAGTGTGACCTTTGCATTTTGTGTCCAGAATATCACTGTGATAAAATGTATATGGAGATCAGGTGACATGAGTATTTCTTCCACCATTTCTGGGAGTAATATGTTGAAGACATATAAATTAGCCTTTGGGGGTACAAATAGGTGTACCCTGGGTCTATGAATATAGAGATAATGCATGAATAGACCATACTGTGAATAAATATTATAACAGGTTCCAATTTAAATAATGGATTGAATTGATATCTGAAAATATATAGGAAATCTGATATTGATACACAACCATTCATTCCAACCAGTTATACATCTAATGGTGATATTAGGGTTATGGTTTACCATGAAGGGGGTGTGAGTTTTGCTTCACAAGGGATTATGGAAATGGAAAAGAATGTGTTTGGAAAGAAGTCTCATGAAAAGACCAGTCAAGAAACGTGGAGGAATACATGTGTTCTGAAGCAGGAAGTGATTGAAAGGGAACCAAATGCCTAGAAATTTGTGAACTTGAGGATGAAATACATATCCTATGATGTGCATCAACTGAAGAAATAGTAATGTACCAGTGTTGAATAAAAATGAACGTCAAGATACACATCATGTCCCATAGGAATCTACTTGCATTGATGTTAAACTGGGTCAGTTACTGTAGAAATATTAGGATTTCAGGACTAGGAAACAAATATGTATTTCAGGTGGATGACTCTTTCTGAGAATAATCTTGTGAAAAGTTGATTATAAATCCACATATATGAACATGAATGGATTTAGAGAGTGTATAATAAGACACATACATTTCATATTCTGAAAAATCTGGAGAGTGTGTGTATGTATATATACACACACACACACACACACACACACACACAAAACACACACACAGACATTAAAGAGTTGAAATATATATGCCAATCGAAATTCATCATGAAATATTTATCATCCACGGATCCAAAAATATTTATTTTACTGAACATGTATTTATGTATCATGTTGTTCAAGTAGGAAGCTCACCTGGAGGTTGAATTTTCAGTTCCAACAGCGTTTAGGAGGAGTGATCTCTTCTCACAATTTGTATCTGCCAAGTCAGCCACCTCACAAGAATGTGCGTGGGATAGGAGGTAGGATTCTATATGTGCATGTAAAAATGCATGTTGCTGAATAATCTACAGAGAAAGGACACAGGAATTCACATATTTGTTAACTTTCAAAACACATGGAGAACTATTTCTATTAAATTGGACTAGATTTATAACACCTACCCTTTATAATGCAAAAGGCAAGTCCAACTATACACCAGGCCTCCTCTGAACTGCCTGTATTTCTATTCTGTTTGAGTTATTATTCTCCATCATATTAGTATTCGTAGTCACAATCTAGTAGGGTATGGGTTAGTGTCAGGGATTCAGTATTTCGAAGGGAAAATAGGAAAATGAATCCAATGTGTAGGCAAATATGTGCTACACAAAAATCTTCCCACTCTCATCCAGAACAATGCCTTGACATTACCTTCGCAATAAGTAAGACACAATTTGAGGAGAAGAGTTAGAAAAGCTGTGAATACATATGTGGAATGGAAAATGCTCAGGAGTTCACAACCTTGGAGGTGGTAGAGGAGTTTCCATGAGTAAGGGACAGGGTAAACACTCCACAAACATGGAGCTCTGCTGGCCTAAAGACTTTGTGAGAAACTGCCTCTGAGGTTGGGCACTTGAAATATATGTTGTTGTCAGGAGCTTTAGCTTCCTTTGTAGTGAGACCATCAAACCTGGTCTGCATCTATGTGACCTGGAGGGCATGGTTTCTGATTTTCCAATGAACATGAGGCAGAAGTGCTGAATTCTCTCTTTGCAGGTAAACTGTGGCCACTGGGGTCTAAGTGTCTCCCTGTGTGGACTGTGAAGCCATTTGGTCATCCTCCACTTTTCGTGGTGTTTCTTGCTGCTGCACTGGGAGTTTGGAATTTGCTTCAGGAAATACAAGGAGTTCAACTGGGACACAGTGCTGGAGGGAGTTCTGTCACGTGTCGTGGGTCAGGGTCCTAGGAGAATGCACCAGCCAGGCTTCTATCCCACAGAGCTTGCCCCCTTGACCATAGCAACCTGATTCTGAACATTGCCCTGAAACCTCTCCATATAACAAGATGCCTTTACATAGAAGGGTCTGCTCACTGCACCATGTCAGTCACAAGCCATTTGGAAGCCAATGGCAGATCCACATGGCCCCACCACAGATGTTTTATCACACACCTGCACACCACTGCTCTAGGCCCACTACTCAGCAGGCCCCAACTGACTGGCATCTCTGTTTTACACCATTTTCATGAAACCCAGTCAATCAAGGCACTGTCTGGTACACTCATGATCAGCAACAGGACGTCCAAAGGTTCTCCAGTGCCACCTGGTCATGGGAATTTCAAAAATTTCATGGTATTTATCTAGCTAGCCATTTTTAAAGGATGAAGTTGGAGGCACTGTGGGTTTCTATTCCTTCAGGAACCATTAAAAGGCGAGGAAGCTCATTTCAATGAAAGCTCTGGAGAACTCTCACAAACAAGGCTTCCCAAAGAGTGGCCAAAAGGTCACATGAAGCCAGGCCCATTGAGGTCTACAATGTGAGGTCCACGTGTGTTTGGACTCTCAACTATGGCTGCCAGGTCTTTAAGAATAAAATCATGTGATATCCGGGCTGAGATTCCCAGTGCTCCGTGGAAAGCCAGCCTGGGCCTAGATCTCGGTTTCCAAGGGCGACTCTCATGCGTGGCCTCCTAAAATCCCAACACAATTCACGGCAATACTTCTCTGAGGTCAGTTCCAGAACTCAGTCTCGAAGGGGAATCACACCAGAGTTCAAGCCCAGGTGGACCCAGTCATCTCTTCCCACTGCCACACCAATGACCACAATTCAAACCAAAACACTGCCACATGGCCCTCATCTTCTTCCATATAGACACTCATCATAACCTCTGGCTGGAGGTTTCCATGAGGGGCACAGCCCAAGACAGTGTCCACAATAAGCTCCCTTGCCTCTCATTTGCCTAATGTCAGGGTGGACTGGACACCCTTCCTGTGAACCTGGAGTGATCAAATAGGCCTGCCGTTAATACTGCTCTACTTCTCCAACTGGAGGCCTACTGACTGCCGGGTATAGATTCTTCGTGTGAACTGGAGTCATGAGAAAACCCAAGCACCTATGGGCTAGCCTCTGCAGGGCTTTGAAGAACTCCTTTGACACAAAGGATCCCTATTCTCACTTGATGGAGGTCAGGAACCTTACAGAGGAAGGCGAGAGACTTCATCCACAATGACTGCTTTTGTGCCAATTTGGCTTTGGATGCACACATGGGATCTTTCTTTGGATCCATCAGGTGCTGACAATGTAAGCCACAGCCTCACACAGGGCCAAGAGGCTGATTCAGACACATCCCTTTGCAAAGCAATTAAGCATCAGGTGATGCCCATTCATTTCCATTTGAAAACTGTTTTCTTCAGGCTTCACAAAGGGGTGCCCTGAGGCAAAGGCCTTCCTGACATTCAGGGCAACAGAACAATAGGTAAGCAAAGGCCCAAAGCAGGGTTTCTCCAGGGAGACTTTACTGGTCACACTGATATCTGAGTTTTCTGAGATGCTCACCATTCCTTTCAACTATCCAGTACATGGCCATGTCACCGAGCTTGGAGGTGGTCCATATCTTGGACACAAAACCATGAGCCTATTCTGGAGAGTGGCCAGAATTCAGGAAGAAAACAGGAACTTAGGAAGATAGTAGGTGTTGCCCATCCATAAGGCAAGCCGCAGTCCATTCATAAATTGGGCAGGATGAATGCTGGGAAGCTTTCTACTAGACAGGACACATCCATGGATGCATTCTCTTTTCTAATGTCTACAACCAGGGACACAGTGGGATACACAAACATAGAAACACTCGCCTTGTCAAAAGCCTTACTAGAAACAGTCCACTCCAAACCAAACAAACCGCCTTTCCTACCTATTCTCAGAACATGAGACAAAACCACAAACTCACACCCACACCCACAAAGGCACCTCCTTCCAAGTTGGTCTGTGACTACCCAGAGTGTCATCTGACTGGTGGGCCATACTATGTTCCCCCGAAAGGGCCTGTCCTGTCTCACATCTGGCCTCCTTGGCCAACTCTGTGAAGTTGTCAGGAGCCAGCGGTGAGCCACTACCTGCTTTCTCAGGAAAGGCCCCTCTGCAGAGCTTTCCTGGCATTTGGCCATCCTCACATCAGTAGGTACCAAGAAAGACTGACTCCGTCCTTGGTAAATCCAAACAAGTGAGCCCACTGGGACTAGGACTGGGACTGGCTCTGGGTGCCTGGCTTCCTGGATCCCAAGTTCAGAGAGTTCCATCACCAAGGAAGTGAGGTGAGGTCACTTCCTTCAGGAACTGAATGAGGTCACTGCCTTGGCAACCACTGTGTCCTAACAGTTGCTTCCAAGGCTCCCATGAGATGGAGGCTGCCCCTCCTTCCTGTGACACTTTCACAAGTTAGAATGGAATATCAGCCATAGGCACCAAGGAACAGCTCTCCACACAGGCCTGCTTTGGTCCATCTTGTCTACATTAAGAAGAGAGAGGCTCATTCAGACACATCCCTTCATCCTGACCAGGTTGTTTGCCACGGAAGATGACTTCTGCTCTCTCAGGTCCTTCATAGCTGCCTACATCTTCTCCAGGGATCGTTTCTGCATGGACCTTTGAGGTTCTCAGCAGGTGGAAGATCCCCCACATTCCTGTATTGTAAGACCAACTCTGTCCCTGCTCTTCTGTAAAATTAGATTGAGGGAACAGTGTATGGTTAGGGTTAAGAACCTGTTTGATTTGGGTGAGGAATCACTCTGCTGCATGAAGAATGGTATTGGGAACCTGCGATATTTATAATAATATATAGGTGAAATATATGTATGAAAACAGAAATCCAAGTAAGATTTGAAGGCCAGAAGGGCATTGGGCCCTTGATTGGGATACTTAGCTTTGAATGACTTTCTGCACAGATGTCTCAGATAAATCGATATACAATGGCATAGGACCTTGTACCTTGGGTGATTGAATGTAGAAGAGAACATCCAGTCAAAAAGGGATAGTAGGTAGGATTAGGAAGATAGTTGGTAGGTTTAGGAAGAAGAGTGAGTATACAATTTGGACCAAAAGTTCTTTAGCAATAGGGTGTCGGTTAGAGAGTGAATGTAATTGTCAGCACATGTGAAGAGTCAGTCACAATGATGAACTGGGGAACATATGTAGGAAAGCAGATATCAATAGAGACATGAGGAAATCAGGCAAAGTATAAAGTGAGTGAGAGGATTAGACATTTTCATCAGGGTTGAGGTTGAATATATCATCTTAGGGAGAAACAAATGTGTAGTCACCAATAGGATTGACATTTGAGAGCATTAGGCAACCTGGACAAGGATGTTTTTAGTAATCCATGCTCACTTTCCAATGAGGCTTTGGTACAATCATAAGTGTGACCTTTGCATTTTGTGTCCAGAATATCACTGTGATTAAAATGTATATGAAGATCAGGTGACATGAGTATTTCTTCCACCATTTCTGGGAGTAACATGTTGAAGACATATAAATTAGCCTTTGGGGGTACAAATAGGTGTACCCTGGGTCTATGAATATAGAGATAATGCATGAATAGACCATACTGTGAATAAATATTATAACAGGTTCCAATTTAAATAATGGATTGAATTGATATCTGAAAATATATAGGAAATCTGATATTGATACACAACCATTCATTCCAACCAGTTATACATCTAATGGTGATATTAGGGTTATGGTTTACCATGAAGGGGGTGTGAGTTTTGCTTCACAAGGGATTATGGAAATGGAAAAGAATGTGTTTGGAAAGAAGTCTCATGAAAAGACCAGTCAAGAAACGTGGAGGAATACATGTGTTCTGAAGCAGGAAGTGATTGAAAGGGAACCAAATGCCTAGAAATTTGTGAACTTGAGGATGAAATACATATCCTATGATGTGCATCAACTGAAGAAATAGTAATGTACCAGTGTTGAATAAAAATGAACGTCAAGATACACATCATGTCCCATAGGACTCTACTTGCATTGATGTTAAACTGGGTCAGTTACTGTAGAAATATTAGGATTTCAGGACTAGGAAACAAATATGTATTTCAGGTGGATGACTCTTTCTGAGAATAATCTTGTGAAAAGTTGATTATAAATCCACATATATGAACATGAATGAATTTAGAGAGTGTATAATGACACATACATTTCATTTTCTGAAAAATCTGGAGAGTGTGTGTATGTATATATATATATATACACACACACACACACACAGACACACACACACAAAACACACACACAGACATTAAAGAGTTGAAATATATATGCCAATCGAAATTCATCATGAAATATTTATCATCCACGGATCCAAAAATATTTATTTTACTGAACATGTATTTATGTATCATGTTGTTCAAGTAGGAAGCTCACCTGGAGGTTGAATTTTCAGTTCCAACAGCATTTAGGAGGAGTGATCTCTTCTCACAATTTGTATCTGCCAAGTCAGCCACCTCACAAGAATGTGCGTGGGATAGGAGGTAGGATTCTATATGTGCATGTAAAAATGCATGTTGCTGAATAATCTACAGAGAAAGGAGACAGGAATTCACATATTTGTTAACTTTCAAAACACATGGAGAACTATTTCTATTAAATTGGACTAGATTTATAACACCTACCCTTTATAATGCAAAAGGCAAGTCCAACTATACACCAGGCCTCCTCTGAACTGCCTGTATTTCTATTCTGTTTGAGTTATTTTTCTCCATCATATTAGTATTCGTAGTCACAATCTAGTAGGGTATGGGTTAGTGTCAGGGATTCAGTATTTCGAAGGGAAAATAGGAAAATGAATCCAATGTGTAGGCAAATATGTGCTACACAAAAATCTTCCCACTCTCATCCAGAACAATGCCTTGACATTACCTTCGCAATAAGTAAGACACAATTTGAGGAGAAGAGTTAGAAAAGCTGTGAATACATATGTGGAATGGAAAATGCTCAGGAGTTCACAACCTTGGAGGTGGTAGAGGAGTTTCCATGAGTAAGGGACAGGGTAAACACTCCACAAACATGGAGCTCTGCTGGCCTAAAGACTTTGTGAGAAACTGCCTCTGAGGTTGGGCACTTGAAATATATGTTGTTGTCAGGAGCTTTAGCTTCCTTTGTAGTGAGACCATCAAACCTGGTCTGCATCTATGTGACCTGGAGGACATGGTTTCTGATTTTCCAATGAACATGAGGCAGAAGTGCTGAATTCTCTCTTTGCAGGTAAACTGTGGCCACTGGGGTCTAAGTGTCTCCCTGTGTGGACTGTGAAGCCATTTGGTCATCCTTCACTTTTCGTGGTGTTTCTTGCTGCTGCACTGGGAGTTTGGAATTTGCTTCAGGAAATACAAGGAGTTCAACTGGGACACAGTGCTGGAGGGAGTTCTGTCACGTGTCGTGGGTCAGGGTCCTAGGAGAATGCACCAGCCAGGCTTCTATCCCACAGAGCTTGCCCCCTTGACCATAGCAACCTGATTCTGAACATTGCCCTGAAACCTCTCCATATAACAAGATGCCTTTACATAGAAGGGTCTGCTCACTGCACCATGTCAGTCACAAGCCATTTGGAAGCCAATGGCAGATCCACATGGCCCCACCACAGATGTTTTATCACACACCTGCACACCACTGCTCTAGGCCCACTACTCAGCAGGCCCCAACTGACTGGCATCTCTGTTTTACACCATTTTCATGAAACCCAGTCAATCAAGGCACTGTCTGGTACACTCATGATCAGCAACAGGACGTCCAAAGGTTCTCCAGTGCCACCTGGTCATGGGAATTTCAAAAATTTCATGGTATTTATCTAGCTAGCCATTTTTAAAGGATGAAGTTGGAGGCACTGTGGGTTTCCATTCCTTCAGGAACCATTAAATGGCGAGGAAGCTCATTTCAATGAAAGCTCTGGAGAACTCTCACAAACAAGGCTTCCCAAAGAGTGGCCAAAAGGTCACATGAAGCCAGGCCCATTGAGGTCTACAATGTGAGGTCCACGTGTGTTTGGACTCTCAACTATGGCTGCCAGGTCTTTAAGAATAAAATCATGTGATATCCGGGCTGAGATTCCCAGTGCTCCGTGGAAAGCCAGCCTGGGCCTAGATCTCGGTTTCCAAGGGCGACTCTCATGCGTGGCCTCCTAAAATCCCAACACAATTCACGGCAATACTTCTCTGAGGTCAGTTCCAGAACTCAGTCTCGAAGGGGAATCACACCAGAGTTCAAGCCCAGGTGGACCCAGTCATCTCTTCCCACTGCCACACCAATGACCACAATTCAAACCAAAACACTGCCACATGGCCCTCATCTTCTTCCATATAGACACTCATCATAACCTCTGGCTGGAGGTTTCCATGAGGGGCACAGCCCAAGACAGTGTCCACAATAAGCTCCCTTGCCTCTCATTTGCCTAATGTCAGGGTGGACTGGACACCCTTCCTGTGAACCTGGAGTGATCAAATAGGCCTGCCGTTAATACTGCTCTACTTCTCCAACTGGAGGCCTACTGAC
The DNA here is from genome assembly GCF_964194105.1 of Spermophilus citellus. Lineage (NCBI taxonomy): Eukaryota > Metazoa > Chordata > Mammalia > Rodentia > Sciuridae > Spermophilus > Spermophilus citellus. Next base: position 766,116 of record NW_027672918.1, on the reverse strand, counting down.
TGCCGGGTATAGATTCTTCGTGTGAACTGGAGTCATGAGAAAACCCAAGCACCTATGGGCTAGCCTCTGCAGGGCTTTGAAGAACTCCTTTGACACAAAGGATCCCTATTCTCACTTGATGGAGGTCAGGAACCTTACAGAGGAAGGCGAGAGACTTCATCCACAATGACTGCTTTTGTGCCAATTTGGCTTTGGATGCACACACGGGGTCTTTCTTTGGATCCATCAGGTGCTGACAATGTAAGCCACAGCCTCACACAAGGCCAAGAGGCTGATTCAGACACATCCCTTTGCAAAGCAATTAAGCAAAGAGCCACAGGTGATGCCCATTCATTTCCATTTGAAAACTGTTTTCTTCAGGCTTCACAAAGGGGTGCCCTGAGGCAAAGGCCTTCCTGATATTCAGGGCAACAGAACAATAGGTAAGCCAAAGGCCCAAAGCAGGGTTTCTCCAGGGAGACTTTACTGGTCACACTGATATCTGAGTTTTCTGAGATGCTCACCATTCCTTTCAACTATCCAGTACATGGCCATGTCACCGAGCTTGGAGGTGGTCCATATCTTGGACACAAAACCATGAGCCTATTCTGGAGAGTGGCCAGAATTCAGGAAGAAAACAGGAACTTAGGAAGATAGTAGGTGTTGCCCATCCATAAGGCAAGCCGCAGTCCATTCATAAATTGGGCAGGATGAATGCTGGGAAGCTTTCTACTAGACAGGAAACATCCATGGATGCATTCTCTTTTCTAATGTCTACAACCAGGGACACAGTGGGATACACAAACATAGAAACACTCGCCTTGTCAAAAGCCTTACTAGAAACAGTCCACTCCAAACCAAACAAACCGCCTTTCCTACCTATTCTCAGAACATGAGACAAAACCACAAACTCACACCCACACCCACAAAGGCACCTCCTTCCAAGTTGGTCTGTGACTACCCAGAGTGTCATCTGACTGGTGGGCCATACTATGTTCCCCCGAAAGGGCCTGTCCTGTCTCACATCTGGCCTCCTTGGCCAACTCTGTGAAGTTGTCAGGAGCCAGCGGTGAGCCACTACCTGCTTTCTCAGGAAAGGCCCCTCTGCAGAGCTTTCCTGGCATTTGGCCATCCTCACATCAGTAGGTACCAAGAAAGACTGACTCCGTCCTTGGTAAATCCAAACAAGTGAGCCCACTGGGACTGGGACTGGGACTGGCTCTGGGTGCCTGGCTTCCTGGATCCCAAGTTCAGAGAGTTCCATCACCAAGGAAGTGAGGTGAGGTCACTTCCTTCAGGAACTGAATGAGGTCACTGCCTTGGCAACCACTGTGTCCTAACAGTTGCTTCCAAGGCTCCCATGAGATGGAGGCTGCCCCTCCTTCCTGTGACACTTTCACAAGTTAGAATGGAATATCAGCCATAGGCACCAAGGAACAGCTCTCCACACAGGCCTGCTTTGGTCCATCTTGTCTACATTAAGAAGAGAGAGGCTCATTCAGACACATCCCTTCATCCTGACCAGGTTGTTTGCCACGGAAGATGACTTCTGCTCTCTCAGGTCCTTCATAGCTGCCTACATCTTCTCCAGGGATCATTTCTGCATGGACCTTTGAGGTTCTCAGCAGGTGGAAGATCCCCCACATTCCTGTATTGTAAGACCAACTCTGTCCCTGCTCTTCTGTAAAGTTAGATTGAGGGAACAGTGTATGGTTAGGGTTAAGAACCTGTTTGATTTGGGTGAGGAATCACTCTGCTGGATGAAGAATGGTATTGGGAACCTGCGATATTTATAATAATATATAGGTGAAATATATGTATGAAAACAGAAATCCAAGTAAGATTTGAAGGCCAGAAGGGCATTGGGCCCTTGATTGGGATACTTAGCTTTGAATGACTTTCTGCACAGATGTCTCAGATAAATCGATATACAATGGCATAGGACCTTGTACCTTGGGTGATTGAATGTAGAAGAGAACATCCAGTCAAAAAGGGATAGTAGGTAGGATTAGGAAGATAGTTGGTAGGTTTAGGAAGAAGAGTGAGTATACAATTTGGACCAAAAGTTCTTTAGCAATAGGGTGTCGGTTAGAGAGTGAATGTAATTGTCAGCACATGTGAAGAGTCAGTCACAATGATGAACTGGGGAACATATGTAGGAAAGCAGATATCAATAGAGACATGAGGAAATCAGGCAAAGTATAAAGTGAGTGAGAGGATTAGACATTTTCATCAGGGTTGAGGTTGAATATATCATCTTAGGAAGAAACAAATGTGTAGTCACCAATAGGATTGACATTTGAGAGCATTAGGCAACCTGGACAAGGATGTTTTTAGTAATCCATGCTCACTTTCCAATGAGGCTTTGGTACAATCATAAGTGTGACCTTTGCATTTTGTGTCCAGAATATCACTGTGATAAAATGTATATGGAGATCAGGTGACATGAGTATTTCTTCCACCATTTCTGGGAGTAATATGTTGAAGACATATAAATTAGCCTTTGGGGGTACAAATAGGTGTACCCTGGGTCTATGAATATAGAGATAATGCATGAATAGACCATACTGTGAATAAATATTATAACAGGTTCCAATTTAAATAATGGATTGAATTGATATCTGAAAATATATAGGAAATCTGATATTGATACACAACCATTCATTCCAACCAGTTATACATCTAATGGTGATATTAGGGTTATGGTTTACCATGAAGGGGGTGTGAGTTTTGCTTCACAAGGGATTATGGAAATGGAAAAGAATGTGTTTGGAAAGAAGTCTCATGAAAAGACCAGTCAAGAAACGTGGAGGAATACATGTGTTCTGAAGCAGGAAGTGATTGAAAGGGAACCAAATGCCTAGAAATTTGTGAACTTGAGGATGAAATACATATCCTATGATGTGCATCAACTGAAGAAATAGTAATGTACCAGTGTTGAATAAAAATGAACGTCAAGATACACATCATGTCCCATAGGAATCTACTTGCATTGATGTTAAACTGGGTCAGTTACTGTAGAAATATTAGGATTTCAGGACTAGGAAACAAATATGTATTTCAGGTGGATGACTCTTTCTGAGAATAATCTTGTGAAAAGTTGATTATAAATCCACATATATGAACATGAATGGATTTAGAGAGTGTATAATAAGACACATACATTTCATATTCTGAAAAATCTGGAGAGTGTGTGTATGTATATATATACACACACACACACACACACACACACACACACACAAAACACACACACAGACATTAAAGAGTTGAAATATATATGCCAATCGAAATTCATCATGAAATATTTATCATCCACGGATCCAAAAATATTTATTTTACTGAACATGTATTTATGTATCATGTTGTTCAAGTAGGAAGCTCACCTGGAGGTTGAATTTTCAGTTCCAACAGCGTTTAGGAGGAGTGATCTCTTCTCACAATTTGTATCTGCCAAGTCAGCCACCTCACAAGAATGTGCGTGGGATAGGAGGTAGGATTCTATATGTGCATGTAAAAATGCATGTTGCTGAATAATCTACAGAGAAAGGACACAGGAATTCACATATTTGTTAACTTTCAAAACACATGGAGAACTATTTCTATTAAATTGGACTAGATTTATAACACCTACCCTTTATAATGCAAAAGGCAAGTCCAACTATACACCAGGCCTCCTCTGAACTGCCTGTATTTCTATTCTGTTTGAGTTATTTTTCTCCATCATATTAGTATTCGTAGTCACAATCTAGTAGGGTATGGGTTAGTGTCAGGGATTCAGTATTTCGAAGGGAAAATAGGAAAATGAATCCAATGTGTAGGCAAATATGTGCTACACAAAAATCTTCCCACTCTCATCCAGAACAATGCCTTGACATTACCTTCGCAATAAGTAAGACACAATTTGAGGAGAAGAGTTAGAAAAGCTGTGAATACATATGTGGAATGGAAAATGCTCAGGAGTTCACAACCTTGGAGGTGGTAGAGGAGTTTCCATGAGTAAGGGACAGGGTAAACACTCCACAAACATGGAGCTCTGCTGGCCTAAAGACTTTGTGAGAAACTGCCTCTGAGGTTGGGCACTTGAAATATATGTTGTTGTCAGGAGCTTTAGCTTCCTTTGTAGTGAGACCATCAAACCTGGTCTGCATCTATGTGACCTGGAGGACATGGTTTCTGATTTTCCAATGAACATGAGGCAGAAGTGCTGAATTCTCTCTTTGCAGGTAAACTGTGGCCACTGGGGTCTAAGTGTCTCCCTGTGTGGACTGTGAAGCCATTTGGTCATCCTTCACTTTTCGTGGTGTTTCTTGCTGCTGCACTGGGAGTTTGGAATTTGCTTCAGGAAATACAAGGAGTTCAACTGGGACACAGTGCTGGAGGGAGTTCTGTCACGTGTCGTGGGTCAGGGTCCTAGGAGAATGCACCAGCCAGGCTTCTATCCCACAGAGCTTGCCCCCTTGACCATAGCAACCTGATTCTGAACATTGCCCTGAAACCTCTCCATATAACAAGATGCCTTTACATAGAAGGGTCTGCTCACTGCACCATGTCAGTCACAAGCCATTTGGAAGCCAATGGCAGATCCACATGGCCCCACCACAGATGTTTTATCACACACCTGCACACCACTGCTCTAGGCCCACTACTCAGCAGGCCCCAACTGACTGGCATCTCTGTTTTACACCATTTTCATGAAACCCAGTCAATCAAGGCACTGTCTGGTACACTCATGATCAGCAACAGGACGTCCAAAGGTTCTCCAGTGCCACCTGGTCATGGGAATTTCAAAAATTTCATGGTATTTATCTAGCTAGCCATTTTTAAAGGATGAAGTTGGAGGCACTGTGGGTTTCCATTCCTTCAGGAACCATTAAATGGCGAGGAAGCTCATTTCAATGAAAGCTCTGGAGAACTCTCACAAACAAGGCTTCCCAAAGAGTGGCCAAAAGGTCACATGAAGCCAGGCCCATTGAGGTCTACAATGTGAGGTCCACGTGTGTTTGGACTCTCAACTATGGCTGCTGTCGCGACCCCCTTGCCCGCAAGGAAGACGCAACACCGGGAATCTTCTTACAGCTGTTTATTCAAGCTCTCGAGAGTTCTTCTAATCTCCCAGAAGCCCCTCCAAGCCTTAATAAAGTATCCAAACACCCAATGCGAAGCTGCCACGTGGAGCTTTCTCGTAGGGTGTCAAAGAACCATGTGCCAACTCTCCCAAAGAAGGAGTTGTTTATCACAGACCACCACAAGGCCAGCGCCATCTTGTAATGGCGACCACAGTCCGCAGAAGCGGCTCGCCACAGTTCCCCCTTTCGTTTACTAAAAACAAAACAGGCAAGAGTAGAGGTGAATCGCCATTACTCATACGAAGCCTTCAACCAGGAACCTCATCAGACCCAAGCAGGTCAGGACGTTCCCACATGACCGTTATTGGCTGAATATGAAAACAGACACCACAAAGCTGTTAAGGCCCTGTGAGCTGGCCTCCTTGACGTGCATACAAATCAGGGCTGGATCCAAGCCCTGGGGGCCGGGGGGAATCCACTGCCAGCAGTTTTTTCCTTCTGTTTATAGCACGTCAAAGGGAATCAAGTAGCCCCTGTCTTAGGTCGTTCACTGCCCTTACATTGCTTACCCGTCTTTGGGGAGGCCCCATTCCCCTGTCTTAGGTTGCAGTGCAAGCGTGAAAGTTGCCCGTCTCTGGGTACTACAAGATCAGCTCGTTGTTGCCAAGGCGTTTAATGGTATCTACTCAGCCAGTCATGATTAGGTCTCTGAGGCTGAACTGTGGCTGTATAGAAATACAACGACAAACAAGTTGGCAACACCCTAAAAGAAAGGCACGGGTCATAGAGCGATAGAAAAGTACTAGCGTGGAAACCCATCTGTGTGCAATGGCAGTAAAGCCGGCAGAGTGCAAGGGCTTTCCAACACTAGGAGAATAACAAGGAAGGACATGTCGTTCCCAGTGCAATGTCCGTAAAACTTGGGGTGCAATGACCATGTCAAAGGTTTACTGTTTAATTTGTGCAAGCCAAACTTGAGGTGAGTTGCCAGTTTCCAAAGCTGCAAGTGCTTGTATAATCATAGCTTTATCGCGAGCATTGCGGGCCTTAAGGCGGCAGAGAAACCACAAGCAGAGAACCATACCGAAGCAACACATTGCGCCAAAAATGCCTACCCCCACCCACTCTTTAAAAAAGGAAAAGGCAGAAGATATCCAATCAGTGAATTGACCCAACGTTATGGGATCAACGTGGGTACTATTCAAGACAGCTATCTGGGTTAGTTGAGACTGGATCATGTCTTCCGCTGCCATGGACCAATTTCCGGCCAAGTATTCTCCGATGATACGGGAGGCATTCCTGGAATCATTAAATCTGACAGAGGTTATGCATAAATGTGCACGTTGATCAACACAACCCAAAAGCACCAAATCAGCCAATTCTTCTACCTGAGCTTGGAGTAAATCTATTCTTTGGTTGGCAGCTAAGATCCCTGACAAAATATGTTGATTAATTGCATTTTGGGACTCAAGTATCATAGAAGTTTGTTGAACAACTTGATTAACGGAGGCAGCAGTCTGCACTTGATTGGCCATGGCCACTCCGGCCGCGACCGCTGCAGCAGCAGATACCGCCACGGCTGTCACTATAGCAGCTGTGATTCCAAAATCCCTGCGGACTCTAAGTAGCTCAACAATGGGGAATTTATCAGGGTCCGCAATAACTGGGATTGGAACAAAGGTTGGAATTTTCATAACCACTGCTACAGCTGAAGAACCATCCCAACATTCAGATAAGAAACAATTAACATTAAAACAATCCAGCATTTCTGACGAGGTGTCATTAGCCAAAAGGAGTAAGAACGGAGATTGAACACAAACCGCTGCAGGGGGCAATGTGGCATTATCCAACAGAGAGTTGAACGAAACAGATGTGAGTCTACTACCTCGCTCACTCTCGTAAACAGTGCCAGAAACATTAGCCAACCAACTTTTGGCTCCCAGCAATTGAGCCAGTGCAGAAATATCAGCTGAAGCCCCCTTTGTGTTGGAAATCAGCCATTGAAACCAGGACCAACCCACTCCTGTAGAGGAGTTGGCACTGTTGCTAAAGTCATAAACATACCTCTTAAGAGAGGGGGAAAGGGAGAAACCTTTAGCAACTTGACGTTTCTCCCAAGAATAATCCTGACAAGGCGTGAATGTTGGGGGGAAACCAAGATTAGGGGTACAGTAAGGAGAAGCCTTAAAATGAGTGGCATAAGGAAGTCCACTAGAATATGGGGGCATTGGAATTAGTACCTCGGAGATACTAGCCAAGGTAGTTGTGGTTAAAGCAGAGCTATTTACGGAGGTTCCTGAGCCTGATTGTTCCCCTGAGACTACTTGGCCCAATACAGTACTGAGAATGCTCCCTGAGACTTGACTGGACTGCAATGGATTGTCCCAGTTAGTCAAATTCTTGGTCTTAAGACGGATACAATGAGCGTTCCCAAGGCTAAAACAAAACACTCCTGTGAGATTAACTTGAGATTGATTGTAAATGCGTTCCACGTCCCCTCTAGGAGAGGCACAGGGCGCAGACATCTCACACGAGGTAGAGAAAAGAGTGGGAAGGACACTGGAATTACCGTGAACCGGCATCGGCATTGGCCAAGCCCGTGCCACCGCCCACCATTGCATTGGTGTCGTCTGTGTCATCGGCATCAGCACCAGAGCCAGAGCACTCAGCAGAATGAAGATCCTCATCACGGGATTGCTGTGGTAATTCTTGTTGCTGAGTAGCTGGCGTCAGGACTCTTCTTGTCAGGCGTTCAGGGACCCACAATGGTTCTGTGCGATCCTGGGGAAAAACACATACGGATCCTCGTGCCCATGTCAGCACGGGGTCGGGGCCGTTCCATTGGCCCGTAAGAACATCTTTCCACTTAACATAGCCAATCACAGAGGGCTGAGGGAACACATGTCTATCGGCCGCAGAGCGACCATGAATATCCAAATTCAAAAAATTAATAGTAAAGAGAGCTAAGGACAAGCATTCTTTAGGAGTATGTCCAGCTCCTATTCCCCCTTTTTGTTTTTGTAAAGTTTCCTTTAAGGTGCGATGAGCACGCTCAACAATGCCTTGTCCTTGAGGATTGTAAGGCAGACCATGAGTAAGTTGCACTCCCATAGTAGAACAAAAGGACGTGAATTGTCTGCCAGTATAAGCAGGTCCATTGTCAGTCTTAAGGGACGTGGGCGCACCCCACGCCGCCCAGGCTTCCAGGCAATGAGTGATGACATTACGTGCCTTTTCTCCTGATAACGCAGAAGCATGAATAACTCCAGAGTACGTATCAACAGAAACATGGACATACTTGAGGTTACCAAAGTCAGGTATATGTGTCACATCCATTTGCCAGACAACCAGTGGCTTCAACCCCCGTGGGTTCACTCCATAAGTAGGGGGATGAAGAAATGTGACACAATGGGGACAGTGCAATACTATCTGCCGAGCATCTGCTCTAGAAATGGAAAAACGCCTGCGCAGTGTTAAAGCATTAACATGGAAATTTTGGTGAAACAATTTAGCCTCCTCTAAGGAGGAAGCCAAACAGATCAACTGACCTCGAGTGGCTGAGTCCGCACAGGCATTACCCTGTGATAATGGACCAGGGAGAGAGGTGTGAGCCCGGATGTGCATTGGATAAAAGGGAGCAGTGCGGCTACAGATAAGCTGTCGAAGCTGATTAAAGTAAGCAGATACATTACGGGCATCACTAATAGCTCCCACAGCCTCTAGGATTTTTAGTGCTTGCACCACATAGATGGAGTCCGAAATGAGATTAAAAGGAAAAGAACACTGTTTAAACACCTCAATAACAATTTGCAGTTCTACCCATTGTGGATTTCCAGGAGCAAATTGATGCTGGACAGGGGGAGAATCATTAATGACATAAGCTCCCATTCCAGACTTGGAACCATCAGTAAAAATATTAACAGCCCCCGGAATTGGACTGGATGAAGTTACTTTAGGGAAAATAATAGGATGTTCCTTAACAAAATGGAGTAACGGATGAGAAGGGTAATGATTATCAATATCCCCTTGAAACGAACAACATAGAATAGCCCAGTTATCTAGAGTAGCACACAAAACATTAAGTTGAGCTTTAGTATAGGGTATAATAAGAGAAGAAGGTGATTGTCCGAAAAATTGAATGCTTTGTTGAATCCCTTTAAGTGCTAATGCTGCAACAGCATCAGGATAATATTCTAAGGATTTTCCTGGGGATACATGTGGGTGTATCCATAGCAAAGGTCCATCTTGCCATAGTACTCCAGTAGGCTGCCGCATAGTGGCAAGCACACATAATTGAAAAGGTTTATCACTCTGGAGCCTGCATAAAGTGGCATGTTGTATAGCTTCTTCTACTGTCATAAGGGCCGCTCTAGCCTCTTTGGTGAGGCTACGAGGGGAAGTAGGATCTGGATCACCTTTAAGAGTAGCATACAAAGGCTGTAGTACAACATTAGAAATATGTAAATATCCTCGTATCCAATTAATATCTCCCAGCAGTTTCTGAAAATCATTTAGAGTTTGAAGATCCTGAGTTCGTATGGTGATTTTTTGTGGTTGTAATTTGTCATACCCAATTGTTGCTCCCAAATACTTAATAGAATCTCTTGTTTGAACCTTTTTAGGTGCTATATGCAGCCCACATTGTGCTAACAACTTCACGAGGTCGTCATAGGCCTCATGAACTGTTTGTTTTGATTTAGCAGCCAATAATACATCATCCATATAATGAATGATCTTGATGGAGGAGTACTTTTGTCTGAGGGGCACAAGTGTCTTCCCTACATACATCTGACACATTGTGGGACTATTAGCCATTCCCTGCGGCAACACTATCCACTCAAACCTTTGATCTGGTTCCTCGTGGTTACACGAGGGAAGGGTAAAGGCAAAACGCTGCGAGTCTTTAGGATGTAAAGGAATAGAAAAGAAACAGTCTTTAATGTCAATAACAATAATGTGCCAGCCTTGAGGAACAGAAGAGAGCAGAGGCAGCCCTCTCTGAATGGGCCCCATAGGTTGCATTTGAGCATTAACCGCTCGTAGATCATGCAGTAGGCGCCACTTCCCTGATTTTTTCCTAATGACAAATATGGGAGTATTCCATGGAGAAGTAGAGGGTTGGATGTGACCCAAGTCAAGTTGTTCTTTAACTAGAGCATGGGCTGCTGCCAGTTTAACCGAGGGAAGAGGCCACTGAGGCACCCAAACAGGCTCCTCGGTGAGCCATGTTATGGGTATTTGAGCCTCAGCGGCCCCTAGGAAAAACCCAGACCAAATCTGCCAAGCTTTTGATGACCTTGTACAGGATGCTTACGTCCCTGTAAATGTTTTCCTAGTCCTAAACCTGGCCTATACCCCATATTGTGCATAATTTGTTGGGACACTGGGGAATAGTCATTACTAAGAGTGAACCCCATGTCTTTCATCAGGTCACGGCCCCATAAAGAGATAGGTAAATTAAGTACATAAGGCTGAAAAGTACCATGATGTCCTTCCGGGTCCTTCCAGGAAAGATGTCTACAGCTAACCTGAGGAGCCTGGGCATATCCAAGTCCTCTCAGAGATTGATTAGAAGTCTGCACTGGCCATCCCTTAGACCAGTCCTTAAGTGCAATGATGCTACGATCTGCACCTGTATCAAGTAAGCCCACAATTGATTTACCTTCTATGCTTAATTCCAAAGTAGGGCGATTACTCATATCTAGTGACAAATAAGCACAATTCCCTCCGGTGGTACCAATCTCATTCCCTGTCCGTGACTTTGAGTCTGCAGGGAAATGATCATGTAAACTAGGCAAAACCAGTAATTGAGCAATCCGATCTCCTGGGGAGATGGACACAATGCCTTTTGGAGCTTCCACCATAACCTTTACTATCCCTACAGTATCAGGACTTATGACTCCAGGGAAAACATGAAGACCTTGCAAAATGGAAGATGCACGTCCAATTAGCAAACCTACAGTGCCAGGTGGTAGAGGCCCTTTGAACTCAGTTTCCACCAATTGGACTCCCATCTTAGGTGTTAACACGAGTCTGGAGGTGGAACAGAGGTCCAATCCCGCGGCACCTGTAGTGGCTCTCCGCGTTTCATGGGATGGCGTAGAGATGGCCATGTCTCGGGTTCGGGTGTGACATTCTCCACTGCCCCATATATTTGCGGGCCCTGGGGTCGGGGGCCCCGTCGGCCGTTTTTTGGCCCAGCTGAAATAAGCTGTCCATGGATGTCCCTCACTGATGTACACTCTTTTGCCCAATGCTTCCCCCTTTTGCACCTTGGACACAATCCCGGTGATCGAAGGCCAGTGGAAGGGCCACCGTGAGGAGGTCCAGTAAAATTGACATTTTTGGGACACTCACGTCTGATATGACCGGGTTGACCACAATGGAAGCATGTTCTGGCGGCAGGATTGCCCCCTTTTGCAATCCGAAGGACAGCAGCTGCAAGACCTGCATTAGTTAAAGGCCCTCTAATCTCTCTACACACTTTCATCCATACTTCTATGTCTTTGTTCTTATAAGGAGCGATTGTTGCTTTACATTTCTTGGTGTATTGTTCAAAGACCAATTGCTTAACAAGGGGCATGGCTCTATCAGGATCCCCAAAAATCTTTCCAGCAGCATCCACCATCCTTGCTACGAAATCTGAAAAGGGTTCTGTAGGGCCTTGTAAAATCTTGGTCAAATTACCAGACACTTCTCCTCTATTTGGAAGTGACTTCCATGCCCGAATGCAAATGTTATTAATTTGATCATATACCTCAGGAGGGAATCCTGTCTGTTGATTAGCAAATCTACCTTGCCCCAAAAGCATGTCCTTATCCCAATGAGGATGTCCTGCTGCATGGTTTTGGGCGGCCTGCTCTATTGCGCCCTCTAGCATAAATGCTCTCCAGTCCAAATACTTGCCCGGAGAAACACAAGCCCGAACAAGGCTAGCCCAATCAGAGGGAGTCATACAGAATCTAGACAGACTCTCCACCTGAGTTAATGTGAAGGCGGCATCCACCCCATAAGTGCGTACAGACTCTGCCAGGGTCTTCACAATTTTGAAATCTAAAGGCTCCGAAAATCTTCCCCTATTCTCATCCTGAAAAACTGGATAAGCAAGACCCATCTCAGCGTTAACAGCCTTCCATGTTTGAGCATGGAAAGCTCTCCCCGAAACACCCCCACCATACGGCGGTGGGTCCGGAGGATCACATTTCTTGAGCCCCGGTCTATCTTCGTTCCCTTCTCCAGCAGCTAAACTCCCTAGCTGGCGAGACAGCCTCCCAAGCTCCTCCTCCTCATCCTCCTCTTCTTCTGACCCGCTTCCACATGGGGGTGTGCGCAGCGCACTGAGATCTGGATACAAGCGTTTCCTCCCCTGCTTCTCGCTCCGCACGCTCCCATCCTCCCGAGATACCTCGCCTTTTGTCAGAGATAATCGTCTCCTCCCCTGTTTCACGCTCCGCACACTCCCATCCTCCTGAGATATCGCACTGCCTGCTGTCTCCGATTTCTCCTCATGTAACTTTTCTAAAACCTCCTGTCCTTTAGCAAGTGCGTCATGACATCTGCCATCTGTGAGGCAACTACGGACTATCTTCCAAAGGGGAATCACCCCACCCTCCAATATGCCCTGCTCACAAGCAAAGTCAAGATCCTTGCCCAATTTATCCCAACAAGGCATAGTAAGGCTGCCCGAATATGCAAACCACGGTGCAGCAACATCTACTTTCTGCAAAAATCTCTGTAAGATACTATGTTTCACTTTCAGGCCTTTGGAACGTAACAGGCCGTCTAGTGCCAGAAGAAGCGGGCTTGAAGATGTGACACCCATGACACAGCAACAGAACAGATACAGAGGACAAAACGAAAGTACACAGAAACAAAAGAAAAGTACACAGTGCAGCTGCAATAAAATATGAGGCTCTCTCTGTCTTTGTAGAGGAGCTGATTCCGCTTTGGTCGCGGGTCCCACTAACCGGGACTATCAGGTCCCGCCCACCGGGACTATCGTGTCCCACTCACCGGGACCGTCGGGTCCCACCCACGGGACTATGGGGTCCCACTTACCGGGACTGTTCAGTGCACCACCTCTGACGACTTGCAAGTTTTGATTTTCCCGGGTCTCGGCACCACTTGTCGCGACCCCCTTGCCCGCAAGGAAGACGCAACACCGGGAATCTTCTTACAACTGTTTATTCAAGCTCTCGAGAGTTCTTCTAATCTCCCAGAAGCCCCTCCCAGCCTTAATAAAGTATCCAAACACCCAATGCGAAGCTGCCACGTGGAGCTTTCTCGTAGGGTGTCAAAGAACCATGTGCCAACTCTCCCAAAGAAGGAGTTGTTTATCACAGACCACCACAAGGCCAGCGCCATCTTGTAATGGCGACCACAGTCCGCAGAAGCGGCTCGCCACAGGCTGCCAGGTCTTTAAGAATAAAATCATGTGATATCCGGGCTGAGATTCCCAGTGCTCCGTGGAAAGCCAGCCTGGGCCTAGATCTCGGTTTCCAAGGGCGACTCTCATGCGTGGCCTCCTAAAATCCCAACACAATTCACGGCAATACTTCTCTGAGGTCAGTTCCAGAACTCAGTCTCGAAGGGGAATCACACCAGAGTTCAAGCCCAGGTGGACCCAGTCATCTCTTCCCACTGCCACACCAATGACCACAATTCAAACCAAAACACTGCCACATGGCCCTCATCTTCTTCCATATAGACACTCATCATAACCTCTGGCTGGAGGTTTCCATGAGGGGCACAGCCCAAGACAGTGTCCACAATAAGCTCCCTTGCCTCTCATTTGCCTAATGTCAGGGTGGACTGGACACCCTTCCTGTGAACCTGGAGTGATCAAATAGGCCTGCCGTTAATACTGCTCTACTTCTCCAACTGGAGGCCTACTGACTGCCGGGTATAGATTCTTCGTGTGAACTGGAGTCATGAGAAAACCCAAGCACCTATGGGCTAGCCTCTGCAGGGCTTTGAAGAACTCCTTTGACACAAAGGATCCCTATTCTCACTTGATGGAGGTCAGGAACCTTACAGAGGAAGGCGAGAGACTTCATCCACAATGACTGCTTTTGTGCCAATTTGGCTTTGGATGCACACATGGGATCTTTCTTTGGATCCATCAGGTGCTGACAATGTAAGCCACAGCCTCACACAGGGCCAAGAGGCTGATTCAGACACATCCCTTTGCAAAGCAATTAAGCATCAGGTGATGCCCATTCATTTCCATTTGAAAACTGTTTTCTTCAGGCTTCACAAAGGGGTGCCCTGAGGCAAAGGCCTTCCTGACATTCAGGGCAACAGAACAATAGGTAAGCCAAAGGCCCAAAGCAGGGTTTCTCCAGGGAGACTTTACTGGTCACACTGATATCTGAGTTTTCTGAGATGCTCACCATTCCTTTCAACTATCCAGTACATGGCCATGTCACCGAGCTTGGAGGTGGTCCATATCTTGCACACAAAACCATGAGCCTATTCTGGAGAGTGGCCAGAATTCAGGAAGAAAACAGGAACTTAGGAAGATAGTAGGTGTTGCCCATCCATAAGGCAAGCCGCAGTCCATTCATAAATTGGGCAGGATGAATGCTGGGAAGCTTTCTACTAGACAGGACACATCCATGGATGCATTCTCTTTTCTAATGTCTACAACCAGGGACACAGTGGGATACACAAACATAGAAACACTCGCCTTGTCAAAAGCCTTACTAGAAACAGTCCACTCCAAACCAAACAAACCGCCTTTCCTACCTATTCTCAGAACATGAGACAAAACCACAAACTCACACCCACACCCACAAAGGCACCTCCTTCCAAGTTGGTCTGTGACTACCCAGAGTGTCATCTGACTGGTGGGCCATACTATGTTCCCCCGAAAGGGCCTGTCCTGTCTCACATCTGGCCTCCTTGGCCAACTCTGTGAAGTTGTCAGGAGCCAGCGGTGAGCCACTACCTGCTTTCTCAGGAAAGGCCCCTCTGCAGAGCTTTCCTGGCATTTGGCCATCCTCACATCAGTAGGTACCAAGAAAGACTGACTCCGTCCTTGGTAAATCCAAACAAGTGAGCCCACTGGGACTGGGACTGGGACTGGCTCTGGGTGCCTGGCTTCCTGGATCCCAAGTTCAGAGAGTTCCATCACCAAGGAAGTGAGGTGAGGTCACTTCCTTCAGGAACTGAATGAGGTCACTGCCTTGGCAACCACTGTGTCCTAACAGTTGCTTCCAAGGCTCCCATGAGATGGAGGCTGCCCCTCCTTCCTGTGACACTTTCACAAGTTAGAATGGAATATCAGCCATAGGCACCAAGGAACAGCTCTCCACACAGGCCTGCTTTGGTCCATCTTGTCTACATTAAGAAGAGAGAGGCTCATTCAGACACATCCCTTCATCCTGACAAGGTTGTTTGCCACGGAAGATGACTTCTGCTCTCTCAGGTCCTTCATAGCTGCCTACATCTTCTCCAGGGATCATTTCTGCATGGACCTTTGAGGTTCTCAGCAGGTGGAAGATCCCCCACATTCCTGTATTGTAAGACCAACTCTGTCCCTGCTCTTCTGTAAAGTTAGATTGAGGGAACAGTGTATGGTTACGGTTAAGAACCTGTTTGATTTGGGTGAGGAATCACTCTGCTGGATGAAGAATGGTATTGGGAACCTGCGATATTTATAATAATATATAGGTGAAATATATGTATGAAAACAGAAATCCAAGTAAGATTTGAAGGCCAGAAGGGCATTGGGCCCTTGATTGGGATACTTAGCTTTGAATGACTTTCTGCACAGATGTCTCAGATAAATCGATATACAATGGCATAGGACCTTGTACCTTGGGTGATTGAATGTAGAAGAGAACATCCAGTCAAAAAGGGATAGTAGGTAGGATTAGGAAGATAGTTGGTAGGTTTAGGAAGAAGAGTGAGTATACAATTTGGACCAAAAGTTCTTTAGCAATAGGGTGTCGGTTAGAGAGTGAATGTAATTGTCAGCACATGTGAAGAGTCAGTCACAATGATGAACTGGGGAACATATGTAGGAAAGCAGATATCAATAGAGACATGAGGAAATCAGGCAAAGTATAAAGTGAGTGAGAGGATTAGACATTTTCATCAGGGTTGAGGTTGAATATATCATCTTAGGAAGAAACAAATGTGTAGTCACCAATAGGATTGACATTTGAGAGCATTAGGCAACCTGGACAAGGATGTTTTTAGTAATCCATGCTCACTTTCCAATGAGGCTTTGGTACAATCATAAGTGTGACCTTTGCATTTTGTGTCCAGAATATCACTGTGATAAAATGTATATGGAGATCAGGTGACATGAGTATTTCTTCCACCATTTCTGGGAGTAATATGTTGAAGACATATAAATTAGCCTTTGGGGGTACAAATAGGTGTACCCTGGGTCTATGAATATAGAGATAATGCATGAATAGACCATACTGTGAATAAATATTATAACAGGTTCCAATTTAAATAATGGATTGAATTGATATCTGAAAATACATAGGAAATCTGATATTGATACACAACCATTCATTCCAACCAGTTATACATCTAATGGTGATATTAGGGTTATGGTTTACCATGAAGGGGGTGTGAGTTTTGCTTCACAAGGGATTATGGAAATGGAAAAGAATGTGTTTGGAAAGAAGTCTCATGAAAAGACCAGTCAAGAAACGTGGAGGAATACATGTGTTCTGAAGCAGGAAGTGATTGAAAGGGAACCAAATGCCTAGAAATTTGTGAACTTGAGGATGAAATACATATCCTATGATGTGCATCAACTGAAGAAATAGTAATGTACCAGTGTTGAATAAAAATGAACGTCAAGATACACATCATGTCCCATAGGAATCTACTTGCATTGATGTTAAACTGGGTCAGTTACTGTAGAAATATTAGGATTTCAGGACTAGGAAACAAATATGTATTTCAGGTGGATGACTCTTTCTGAGAATAATCTTGTGAAAAGTTGATTATAAATCCACATATATGAACATGAATGGATTTAGAGAGTGTATAATAAGACATACATTTCATATTCTGAAAAATCTGGAGAGTGTGTGTATGTATATACACACACACACACACACACACACACACACACACACACACACACAAAACACACACACAGACATTAAAGAGTTGAAATATATATGCCAATCGAAATTCATCATGAAATATTTATCATCCACGGATCCAAAAATATTTATTTTACTGAACATGTATTTATGTATCATGTTGTTCAAGTAGGAAGCTCACCTGGAGGTTGAATTTTCAGTTCCAACAGCGTTTAGGAGGAGTGATCTCTTCTCACAGTTTGTATCTGCCAAGTCAGCCACCTCACAAGAATGTGCGTGGGATAGGAGGTAGGATTCTATATGTGCATGTAAAAATGCATGTTGCTGAATAATCTACAGAGAAAGGAGACAGGAATTCACATATTTGTTAACTTTCAAAACACATGGAGAACTATTTCTATTAAATTGGACTAGATTTATAACACCTACCCTTTATAATGCAAAAGGCAAGTCCAACTATACACCAGGCCTCCTCTGAACTGCCTGTATTTCTATTCTGTTTGAGTTATTATTCTCCATCATATTAGTATTCGTAGTCACAATCTAGTAGGGTATGGGTTAGTGTCAGGGATTCAGTATTTCGAAGGGAAAATAGGAAAATGAATCCAATGTGTAGGCAAATATGTGCTACACAAAAATCTTCCCACTCTCATCCAGAACAATGCCTTGACATTACCTTCGCAATAAGTAAGACACAATTTGAGGAGAAGAGTTAGAAAAGCTGTGAATACATATGTGGAATGGAAAATGCTCAGGAGTTCACAACCTTGGAGGTGGTAGAGGAGTTTCCATGAGTAAGGGACAGGGTAAACACTCCACAAACATGGAGCTCTGCTGGCCTAAAGACTTTGTGAGAAACTGCCTCTGAGGTTGGGCACTTGAAATATATGTTGTTGTCAGGAGCTTTAGCTTCCTTTGTAGTGAGACCATCAAACCTGGTCTGCATCTATGTGACCTGGAGGGCATGGTTTCTGATTTTCCAATGAACATGAGGCAGAAGTGCTGAATTCTCTCTTTGCAGGTAAACTGTGGCCACTGGGGTCTAAGTGTCTCCCTGTGTGGACTGTGAAGCCATTTGGTCATCCTCCACTTTTCGTGGTGTTTCTTGCTGCTGCACTGGGAGTTTGGAATTTGCTTCAGGAAATACAAGGAGTTCAACTGGGACACAGTGCTGGAGGGAGTTCTGTCACGTGTCGTGGGTCAGGGTCCTAGGAGAATGCACCAGCCAGGCTTCTATCCCACAGAGCTTGCCCCCTTGACCATAGCAACCTGATTCTGAACATTGCCCTGAAACCTCTCCATATAACAAGATGCCTTTACATAGAAGGGTCTGCTCACTGCACCATGTCAGTCACAAGCCATTTGGAAGCCAATGGCAGATCCACATGGCCCCACCACAGATGTTTTATCACACACCTGCACACCACTGCTCTAGGCCCACTACTCAGCAGGCCCCAACTGACTGGCATCTCTGTTTTACACCATTTTCATGAAACCCAGTCAATCAAGGCACTGTCTGGTACACTCATGATCAGCAACAGGACGTCCAAAGGTTCTCCAGTGCCACCTGGTCATGGGAATTTCAAAAATTTCATGGTATTTATCTAGCTAGCCATTTTTAAAGGATGAAGTTGGAGGCACTGTGGGTTTCCATTCCTTCAGGAACCATTAAATGGCGAGGAAGCTCATTTCAATGAAAGCTCTGGAGAACTCTCACAAACAAGGCTTCCCAAAGAGTGGCCAAAAGGTCACATGAAGCCAGGCCCATTGAGGTCTACAATGTGAGGTCCACGTGTGTTTGGACTCTCAACTATGGCTGCCAGGTCTTTAAGAATAAAATCATGTGATATCCGGGCTGAGATTCCCAGTGCTCCGTGGAAAGCCAGCCTGGGCCTAGATCTCGGTTTCCAAGGGCGACTCTCATGCGTGGCCTCCTAAAATCCCAACACAATTCACGGCAATACTTCTCTGAGGTCAGTTCCAGAACTCAGTCTCGAAGGGGAATCACACCAGAGTTCAAGCCCAGGTGGACCCAGTCATCTCTTCCCACTGCCACACCAATGACCACAATTCAAACCAAAACACTGCCACATGGCCCTCATCTTCTTCCATATAGACACTCATCATAACCTCTGGCTGGAGGTTTCCATGAGGGGCACAGCCCAAGACAGTGTCCACAATAAGCTCCCTTGCCTCTCATTTGCCTAATGTCAGGGTGGACTGGACACCCTTCCTGTGAACCTGGAGTGATCAAATAGGCCTGCCGTTAATACTGCTCTACTTCTCCAACTGGAGGCCTACTGACTGCCGGGTATAGATTCTTCGTGTGAACTGGAGTCATGAGAAAACCCAAGCACCTATGGGCTAGCCTCTGCAGGGCTTTGAAGAACTCCTTTGACACAAAGGATCCCTATTCTCACTTGATGGAGGTCAGGAACCTTACAGAGGAAGGCGAGAGACTTCATCCACAATGACTGCTTTTGTGCCAATTTGGCTTTGGATGCACACACGGGGTCTTTCTTTGGATCCATCAGGTGCTGACAATGTAAGCCACAGCCTCACACAAGGCCAAGAGGCTGATTCAGACACATCCCTTTGCAAAGCAATTAAGCAAAGAGCCACAGGTGATGCCCATTCATTTCCATTTGAAAACTGTTTTCTTCAGGCTTCACAAAGGGGTGCCCTGAGGCAAAGGCCTTCCTGATATTCAGGGCAACAGAACAATAGGTAAGCCAAAGGCCCAAAGCAGGGTTTCTCCAGGGAGACTTTACTGGTCACACTGATATCTGAGTTTTCTGAGATGCTCACCATTCCTTTCAACTATCCAGTACATGGCCATGTCACCGAGCTTGGAGGTGGTCCATATCTTGGACACAAAACCATGAGCCTATTCTGGAGAGTGGCCAGAATTCAGGAAGAAAACAGGAACTTAGGAAGATAGTAGGTGTTGCCCATCCATAAGGCAAGCCGCAGTCCATTCATAAATTGGGCAGGATGAATGCTGGGAAGCTTTCTACTAGACAGGACACATCCATGGATGCATTCTCTTTTCTAATGTCTACAACCAGGGACACAGTGGGATACACAAACATAGAAACACTCGCCTTGTCAAAAGCCTTACTAGAAACAGTCCACTCCAAACCAAACAAACCGCCTTTCCTACCTATTCTCAGAACATGAGACAAAACCACAAACTCACACCCACACCCACAAAGGCACCTCCTTCCAAGTTGGTCTGTGACTACCCAGAGTGTCATCTGACTGGTGGGCCATACTATGTTCCCCCGAAAGGGCCTGTCCTGTCTCACATCTGGCCTCCTTGGCCAACTCTGTGAAGTTGTCAGGAGCCAGCGGTGAGCCACTACCTGCTTTCTCAGGAAAGGCCCCTCTGCAGAGCTTTCCTGGCATTTGGCCATCCTCACATCAGTAGGTACCAAGAAAGACTGACTCCGTCCTTGGTAAATCCAAACAAGTGAGCCCACTGGGACTGGGACTGGGACTGGCTCTGGGTGCCTGGCTTCCTGGATCCCAAGTTCAGAGAGTTCCATCACCAAGGAAGTGAGGTGAGGTCACTTCCTTCAGGAACTGAATGAGGTCACTGCCTTGGCAACCACTGTGTCCTAACAGTTGCTTCCAAGGCTCCCATGAGATGGAGGCTGCCCCTCCTTCCTGTGACACTTTCACAAGTTAGAATGGAATATCAGCCATAGGCACCAAGGAACAGCTCTCCACACAGGCCTGCTTTGGTCCATCTTGTCTACATTAAGAAGAGAGAGGCTCTTTCAGACACATCCCTTCATCCTGACCAGGTTGTTTGCCACGGAAGATGACTTCTGCTCTCTCAGGTCCTTCATAGCTGCCTACATCTTCTCCAGGGATCATTTCTGCATGGACCTTTGAGGTTCCCAGCAGGTGGAAGATCCCCCACATTCCTGTATTGTAAGACCAACTCTGTCCCTGCTCTTCTGTAAAGTTAGATTGAGGGAACAGTGTATGGTTAGGGTTAAGAACCAGTTTTATTTGGGTGAGGAATCACTCTGCTGGATGAAGAATGGTATTGGGAACCTGCGATATTTATAATAATATATAGGTGAAATATATGTATGAAAACAGAAATCCAAGTAAGATTTGAAGGCCAGAAGGGCATTGGGCCCTTGATTGGGATACTTAGCTTTGAATGACTTTCTGCACAGATGTCTCAGATAAATCGATATACAATGGCATAGGACCTTGTACCTTGGGTGATTGAATGTAGAAGAGAACATCCAGTCAAAAAGGGATAGTAGGTAGGATTAGGAAGATAGTTGGTAGGTTTAGGAAGAAGAGTGAGTATACAATTTGGACCAAAAGTTCTTTAGCAATAGGGTGTCGGTTAGAGAGTGAATGTAATTGTCAGCACATGTGAAGAGTCAGTCACAATGATGAACTGGGGAACATATGTAGGAAAGCAGATATCAATAGAGACATGAGGAAATCAGGCAAAGTATAAAGTGAGTGAGAGGATTAGACATTTTCATCAGGGTTGAGGTTGAATATATCATCTTAGGAAGAAACAAATGTGTAGTCACCAATAGGATTGACATTTGAGAGCATTAGGCAACCTGGACAAGGATGTTTTTAGTAATCCATGCTCACTTTCCAATGAGGCTTTGGTACAATCATAAGTGTGACCTTTGCATTTTGTGTCCAGAATATCACTGTGATAAAATGTATATGGAGATCAGGTGACATGAGTATTTCTTCCACCATTTCTGGGAGTAATATGTTGAAGACATATAAATTAGCCTTTGGGGGTACAAATAGGTGTACCCTGGGTCTATGAATATAGAGATAATGCATGAATAGACCATACTGTGAATAAATATTATAACAGGTTCCAATTTAAATAATGGATTGAATTGATATCTGAAAATATATAGGAAATCTGATATTGATACACAACCATTCATTCCAACCAGTTATACATCTAATGGTGATATTAGGGTTATGGTTTACCATGAAGGGGGTGTGAGTTTTGCTTCACAAGGGATTATGGAAATGGAAAAGAATGTGTTTGGAAAGAAGTCTCATGAAAAGACCAGTCAAGAAACGTGGAGGAATACATGTGTTCTGAAGCAGGAAGTGATTGAAAGGGAACCAAATGCCTAGAAATTTGTGAACTTGAGGATGAAATACATATCCTATGATGTGCATCAACTGAAGAAATAGTAATGTACCAGTGTTGAATAAAAATGAACGTCAAGATACACATCATGTCCCATAGGAATCTACTTGCATTGATGTTAAACTGGGTCAGTTACTGTAGAAATATTAGGATTTCAGGACTAGGAAACAAATATGTATTTCAGGTGGATGACTCTTTCTGAGAATAATCTTGTGAAAAGTTGATTATAAATCCACATATATGAACATGAATGGATTTAGAGAGTGTATAATAAGACACATACATTTCATATTCTGAAAAATCTGGAGAGTGTGTGTATGTATATATATACACACACACACACACACACACACACACACACACACAAAACACACACACAGACATTAAAGAGTTGAAATATATATGCCAATCGAAATTCATCATGAAATATTTATCATCCACGGATCCAAAAATATTTATTTTACTGAACATGTATTTATGTATCATGTTGTTCAAGTAGGAAGCTCACCTGGAGGTTGAATTTTCAGTTCCAACAGCGTTTAGGAGGAGTGATCTCTTCTCACAATTTGTATCTGCCAAGTCAGCCGCCTCACAAGAATGTGCGTGGGATAGGAGGTAGGATTCTATATGTGCATGTAAAAATGCATGTTGCTGAATAATCTACAGAGAAAGGAGACAGGAATTCACATATTTGTTAACTTTCAAAACACATGGAGAACTATTTCTATTAAATTGGACTAGATTTATAACACCTACCCTTTATAATGCAAAAGGCAAGTCCAACTATACACCAGGCCTCCTCTGAACTGCCTGTATTTCTATTCTGTTTGAGTTATTATTCTCCATCATATTAGTATTCGTAGTCACAATCTAGTAGGGTATGGGTTAGTGTCAGGGATTCAGTATTTCGAAGGGAAAATAGGAAAATGAATCCAATGTGTAGGCAAATATGTGCTACACAAAAATCTTCCCACTCTCATCCAGAACAATGCCTTGACATTACCTTCGCAATAAGTAAGACACAATTTGAGGAGAAGAGTTAGAAAAGCTGTGAATACATATGTGGAATGGAAAATGCTCAGGAGTTCACAACCTTGGAGGTGGTAGAGGAGTTTCCATGAGTAAGGGACAGGGTAAACACTCCACAAACATGGAGCTCTGCTGGCCTAAAGACTTTGTGAGAAACTGCCTCTGAGGTTGGGCACTTGAAATATATGTTGTTGTCAGGAGCTTTAGCTTCCTTTGTAGTGAGACCATCAAACCTGGTCTGCATCTATGTGACCTGGAGGGCATGGTTTCTGATTTTCCAATGAACATGAGGCAGAAGTGCTGAATTCTCTCTTTGCAGGTAAACTGTGGCCACTGGGGTCTAAGTGTCTCCCTGTGTGGACTGTGAAGCCATTTGGTCATCCTCCACTTTTCGTGGTGTTTCTTGCTGCTGCACTGGGAGTTTGGAATTTGCTTCAGGAAATACAAGGAGTTCAACTGGGACACAGTGCTGGAGGGAGTTCTGTCACGTGTCGTGGGTCAGGGTCCTAGGAGAATGCACCAGCCAGGCTTCTATCCCACAGAGCTTGCCCCCTTGACCATAGCAACCTGATTCTGAACATTGCCCTGAAACCTCTCCATATAACAAGATGCCTTTACATAGAAGGGTCTGCTCACTGCACCATGTCAGTCACAAGCCATTTGGAAGCCAATGGCAGATCCACATGGCCCCACCACAGATGTTTTATCACACACCTGCACACCACTGCTCTAGGCCCACTACTCAGCAGGCCCCAACTGACTGGCATCTCTGTTTTACACCATTTTCATGAAACCCAGTCAATCAAGGCACTGTCTGGTACACTCATGATCAGCAACAGGACGTCCAAAGGTTCTCCAGTGCCACCTGGTCATGGGAATTTCAAAAATTTCATGGTATTTATCTAGCTAGCCATTTTTAAAGGATGAAGTTGGAGGCACTGTGGGTTTCCATTCCTTCAGGAACCATTAAATGGCGAGGAAGCTCATTTCAATGAAAGCTCTGGAGAACTCTCACAAACAAGGCTTCCCAAAGAGTGGCCAAAAGGTCACATGAAGCCAGGCCCATTGAGGTCTACAATGTGAGGTCCACGTGTGTTTGGACTCTCAACTATGGCTGCCAGGTCTTTAAGAATAAAATCATGTGATATCCGGGCTGAGATTCCCAGTGCTCCGTGGAAAGCCAGCCTGGGCCTAGATCTCGGTTTCCAAGGGCGACTCTCATGCGTGGCCTCCTAAAATCCCAACACAATTCACGGCAATACTTCTCTGAGGTCAGTTCCAGAACTCAGTCTCGAAGGGGAATCACACCAGAGTTCAAGCCCAGGTGGACCCAGTCATCTCTTCCCACTGCCACACCAATGACCACAATTCAAACCAAAACACTGCCACATGGCCCTCATCTTCTTCCATATAGACACTCATCATAACCTCTGGCTGGAGGTTTCCATGAGGGGCACAGCCCAAGACAGTGTCCACAATAAGCTCCCTTGCCTCTCATTTGCCTAATGTCAGGGTGGACTGGACACCCTTCCTGTGAACCTGGAGTGATCAAATAGGCCTGCCGTTAATACTGCTCTACTTCTCCAACTGGAGGCCTACTGACTGCCGGGTATAGATTCTTCGTGTGAACTGGAGTCATGAGAAAACCCAAGCACCTATGGGCTAGCCTCTGCAGGGCTTTGAAGAACTCCTTTAACACAAAGGATCCCTATTCTCACTTGATGGAGGTCAGGAACCTTACAGAGGAAGGCGAGAGACTTCATCCACAATGACTGCTTTTGTGCCAACTTGGCTTTGGATGCACACATAGGGTCTTTCTTTGGATCCATCAGGTGCTGACAATGTAAGCCACAGCCTCACACAGGGCCAAGAGGCTGATTCAGACACATCCCTTTGCAAAGTAATTAAGCAAAGAGCCACAGGTGATGCCCATTCATTTCCATTTGAAAACTGTTTTCTTCAGGCTTCACAAAGGGGTGCCCTGAGGCAAAGGCCTTCCTGACATTCAGGGCAACAGAACAATAGGTAAGCCAAAGGCCCAAAGCAGGGTTTCTCCAGGGAGACTTTACTGGTCACACTGATATCTGAGTTTTCTGAGATGCTCACCATTCCTTTCAACTATCCAGTACATGGCCATGTCACCGAGCTTGGAGGTGGTCCATATCTTGGACACAAAACCATGAGCCTATTCTGGAGAGTGGCCAGAATTCAGGAAGAAAACAGGAACTTAGGAAGATAGTAGGTGTTGCCCATCCATAAGGCAAGCCGCAGTCCATTCATAAATTGGGCAGGATGAATGCTGGGAAGCTTTCTACTAGACAGGACACATCCATGGATGCATTCTCTTTTCTAATGTCTACAACCAGGGACACAGTGGGATACACAAACATAGAAACACTCGCCTTGTCAAAAGCCTTACTAGAAACAGTCCACTCCAAACCAAACAAACCGCCTTTCCTACCTATTCTCAGAACATGAGACAAAACCACAAACTCACACCCACACCCACAAAGGCACCTCCTTCCAAGTTGGTCTGTGACTACCCAGAGTGTCATCTGACTGGTGGGCCATACTATGTTCCCCCGAAAGGGCCTGTCCTGTCTCACATCTGGCCTCCTTGGCCAACTCTGTGAAGTTGTCAGGAGCCAGCGGTGAGCCACTACCTGCTTTCTCAGGAAAGGCCCCTCTGCAGAGCTTTCCTGGCATTTGGCCATCCTCACATCAGTAGGTACCAAGAAAGACTGACTCCGTCCTTGGTAAATCCAAACAAGTGAGCCCACTGGGACTGGGACTGGGACTGGCTCTGGGTGCCTGGCTTCCTGGATCCCAAGTTCAGAGAGTTCCATCACCAAGGAAGTGAGGTGAGGTCACTTCCTTCAGGAACTGAATGAGGTCACTGCCTTGGCAACCACTGTGTCCTAACAGTTGCTTCCAAGGCTCCCATGAGATGGAGGCTGCCCCTCCTTCCTGTGACACTTTCACAAGTTAGAATGGAATATCAGCCATAGGCACCAAGGAACAGCTCTCCACACAGGCCTGCTTTGGTCCATCTTGTCTACATTAAGAAGAGAGAGGCTCATTCAGACACATCCCTTCATCCTGACCAGGTTGTTTGCCACGGAAGATGACTTCTGCTCTCTCAGGTCCTTCATAGCTGCCTACATCTTCTCCAGGGATCGTTTCTGCATGGACCTTTGAGGTTCTCAGCAGGTGGAAGATCCCCCACATTCCTGTATTGTAAGACCAACTCTGTCCCTGCTCTTCTGTAAAGTTAGATTGAGGGAACAGTGTATGGTTAGGGTTAAGAACCAGTTTGATTTGGGTGAGGAATCACTCTGCTGGATGAAGAATGGTATTGGGAACCTGCGATATTTATAATAATATATAGGTGAAATATATGTATGAAAACAGAAATCCAAGTAAGATTTGAAGGCCAGAAGGGCATTGGGCCCTTGATTGGGATACTTAGCTTTGAATGACTTTCTGCACAGATGTCTCAGATAAATCGATATACAATGGCATAGGACCTTGTACCTTGGGTGATTGAATGTAGAAGAGAACATCCAGTCAAAAAGGGATAGTAGGTAGGATTAGGAAGATAGTTGGTAGGTTTAGGAAGAAGAGTGAGTATACAATTTGGACCAAAAGTTCTTTAGCAATAGGGTGTCGGTTAGAGACTGAATGTAATTGTCAGCACATGTGAAGAGTCAGTCACAATGATGAACTGGGGAACATATGTAGGAAAGCAGATATCAATAGAGACATGAGGAAATCAGGCAAAGTATAAAGTGAGTGAGAGGATTAGACATTTTCATCAGGGTTGAGGTTGAATATATCATCTTAGGAAGAAACAAATGTGTAGTCACCAATAGGATTGACATTTGAGAGCATTAGGCAACCTGGACAAGGATGTTTTTAGTAATCCATGCTCACTTTCCAATGAGGCTTTGGTACAATCATAAGTGTGACCTTTGCATTTTGTGTCCAGAATATCACTGTGATAAAATGTATATGGAGATCAGGTGACATGAGTATTTCTTCCACCATTTCTGGGAGTAATATGTTGAAGACATATAAATTAGCCTTTGGGGGTACAAATAGGTGTACCCTGGGTCTATGAATATAGAGATAATGCATGAATAGACCATACTGTGAATAAATATTATAACAGGTTCCAATTTAAATAATGGATTGAATTGATATCTGAAAATATATAGGAAATCTGATATTGATACACAACCATTCATTCCAACCAGTTATACATCTAATGGTGATATTAGGGTTATGGTTTACCATGAAGGGGGTGTGAGTTTTGCTTCACAAGGGATTATGGAAATGGAAAAGAATGTGTTTGGAAAGAAGTCTCATGAAAAGACCAGTCAAGAAACGTGGAGGAATACATGTGTTCTGAAGCAGGAAGTGATTGAAAGGGAACCAAATGCCTAGAAATTTGTGAACTTGAGGATGAAATACATATCCTATGATGTGCATCAACTGAAGAAATAGTAATGTACCAGTGTTGAATAAAAATGAACGTCAAGATACACATCATGTCCCATAGGAATCTACTTGCATTGATGTTAAACTGGGTCAGTTACTGTAGAAATATTAGGATTTCAGGACTAGGAAACAAATATGTATTTCAGGTGGATGACTCTTTCTGAGAATAATCTTGTGAAAAGTTGATTATAAATCCACATATATGAACATGAATGGATTTAGAGAGTGTATAATAAGACACATACATTTCATATTCTGAAAAATCTGGAGAGTGTGTGTATGTATATATACACACACACACACACACACACACACACACACACACACACACAAAACACACACACAGACATTAAAGAGTTGAAATATATATGCCAATCGAAATTCATCATGAAATATTTATCATCCACGGATCCAAAAATATTTATTTTACTGAACATGTATTTATGTATCATGTTGTTCAAGTAGGAAGCTCACCTGGAGGTTGAATTTTCAGTTCCAACAGCGTTTAGGAGGAGTGATCTCTTCTCACAATTTGTATCTGCCAAGTCAGCCGCCTCACAAGAATGTGCGTGGGATAGGAGGTAGGATTCTATATGTGCATGTAAAAATGCATGTTGCTGAATAATCTACAGAGAAAGGAGACAGGAATTCACATATTTGTTAACTTTCAAAACACATGGAGAACTATTTCTATTAAATTGGACTAGATTTATAACACCTACCCTTTATAATGCAAAAGGCAAGTCCAACTATACACCAGGCCTCCTCTGAACTGCCTGTATTTCTATTCTGTTTGAGTTATTATTCTCCATCATATTAGTATTCGTAGTCACAATCTAGTAGGGTATGGGTTAGTGTCAGGGATTCAGTATTTCGAAGGGAAAATAGGAAAATGAATCCAATGTGTAGGCAAATATGTGCTACACAAAAATCTTCCCACTCTCATCCAGAACAATGCCTTGACATTACCTTCGCAATAAGTAAGACACAATTTGAGGAGAAGAGTTAGAAAAGCTGTGAATACATATGTGGAATGGAAAATGCTCAGGAGTTCACAACCTTGGAGGTGGTAGAGGAGTTTCCATGAGTAAGGGACA
Source organism: Spermophilus citellus (assembly GCF_964194105.1). Classification (NCBI taxonomy): domain Eukaryota; kingdom Metazoa; phylum Chordata; class Mammalia; order Rodentia; family Sciuridae; genus Spermophilus; species Spermophilus citellus. The sequence continues at coordinate 737,201 of NW_027672918.1, read as the reverse complement.
GGGTAAACACTCCACAAACATGGAGCTCTGCTGGCCTAAAGACTTTGTGAGAAACTGCCTCTGAGGTTGGGCACTTGAAATATATGTTGTTGTCAGGAGCTTTAGCTTCCTTTGTAGTGAGACCATCAAACCTGGTCTGCATCTATGTGACCTGGAGGGCATGGTTTCTGATTTTCCAATGAACATGAGGCAGAAGTGCTGAATTCTCTCTTTGCAGGTAAACTGTGGCCACTGGGGTCTAAGTGTCTCCCTGTGTGGACTGTGAAGCCATTTGGTCATCCTCCACTTTTCGTGGTGTTTCTTGCTGCTGCACTGGGAGTTTGGAATTTGCTTCAGGAAATACAAGGAGTTCAACTGGGACACAGTGCTGGAGGGAGTTCTGTCACGTGTCGTGGGTCAGGGTCCTAGGAGAATGCACCAGCCAGGCTTCTATCCCACAGAGCTTGCCCCCTTGACCATAGCAACCTGATTCTGAACATTGCCCTGAAACCTCTCCATATAACAAGATGCCTTTACATAGAAGGGTCTGCTCACTGCACCATGTCAGTCACAAGCCATTTGGAAGCCAATGGCAGATCCACATGGCCCCACCACAGATGTTTTATCACACACCTGCACACCACTGCTCTAGGCCCACTACTCAGCAGGCCCCAACTGACTGGCATCTCTGTTTTACACCATTTTCATGAAACCCAGTCAATCAAGGCACTGTCTGGTACACTCATGATCAGCAACAGGACGTCCAAAGGTTCTCCAGTGCCACCTGGTCATGGGAATTTCAAAAATTTCATGGTATTTATCTAGCTAGCCATTTTTAAAGGATGAAGTTGGAGGCACTGTGGGTTTCCATTCCTTCAGGAACCATTAAATGGCGAGGAAGCTCATCTCAATGAAAGCTCTGGAGAACTCTCACAAACAAGGCTTCCCAAAGAGTGGCCAAAAGGTCACATGAAGCCAGGCCCATTGAGGTCTACAATGTGAGGTCCACGTGTGTTTGGACTCTCAACTATGGCTGCCAGGTCTTTAAGAATAAAATCATGTGATATCCGGGCTGAGATTCCCAGTGCTCCGTGGAAAGCCAGCCTGGGCCTAGATCTCGGTTTCCAAGGGCGACTCTCATGCGTGGCCTCCTAAAATCCCAACACAATTCACGGCAATACTTCTCTGAGGTCAGTTCCAGAACTCAGTCTCGAAGGGGAATCACACCAGAGTTCAAGCCCAGGTGGACCCAGTCATCTCTTCCCACTGCCACACCAATGACCACAATTCAAACCAAAACACTGCCACATGGCCCTCATCTTCTTCCATATAGACACTCATCATAACCTCTGGCTGGAGGTTTCCATGAGGGGCACAGCCCAAGACAGTGTCCACAATAAGCTCCCTTGCCTCTCATTTGCCTAATGTCAGGGTGGACTGGACACCCTTCCTGTGAACCTGGAGTGATCAAATAGGCCTGCCGTTAATACTGCTCTACTTCTCCAACTGGAGGCCTACTGACTGCCGGGTATAGATTCTTCGTGTGAACTGGAGTCATGAGAAAACCCAAGCACCTATGGGCTAGCCTCTGCAGGGCTTTGAAGAACTCCTTTGACACAAAGGATCCCTATTCTCACTTGATGGAGGTCAGGAACCTTACAGAGGAAGGCGAGAGACTTCATCCACAATGACTGCTTTTGTGCCAATTTGGCTTTGGATGCACACATAGGGTCTTTCTTTGGATCCATCAGGTGCTGACAATGTAAGCCACAGCCTCACACAGGGCCAAGAGGCTGATTCAGACACATCCCTTTGCAAAGCAATTAAGCATCAGGTGATGCCCATTCATTTCCATTTGAAAACTGTTTTCTTCAGGCTTCACAAAGGGGTGCCCTGAGGCAAAGGCCTTCCTGACATTCAGGGCAACAGAACAATAGGTAAGCCAAAGGCCCAAAGCAGGGTTTCTCCAGGGAGACTTTACTGGTCACACTGATATCTGAGTTTTCTGAGATGCTCACCATTCCTTTCAACTATCCAGTACATGGCCATGTCACCGAGCTTGGAGGTGGTCCATATCTTGGACACAAAACCATGAGCCTATTCTGGAGAGTGGCCAGAATTCAGGAAGAAAACAGGAACTTAGGAAGATAGTAGGTGTTGCCCATCCATAAGGCAAGCCGCAGTCCATTCATAAATTGGGCAGGATGAATGCTGGGAAGCTTTCTACTAGACAGGACACATCCATGGATGCATTCTCTTTTCTAATGTCTACAACCAGGGACACAGTGGGATACACAAACATAGAAACACTCGCCTTGTCAAAAGCCTTACTAGAAACAGTCCACTCCAAACCAAACAAACCGCCTTTCCTACCTATTCTCAGAACATGAGACAAAACCACAAACTCACACCCACACCCACAAAGGCACCTCCTTCCAAGTTGGTCTGTGACTACCCAGAGTGTCATCTGACTGGTGGGCCATACTATGTTCCCCCGAAAGGGCCTGTCCTGTCTCACATCTGGCCTCCTTGGCCAACTCTGTGAAGTTGTCAGGAGCCAGCGGTGAGCCACTACCTGCTTTCTCAGGAAAGGCCCCTCTGCAGAGCTTTCCTGGCATTTGGCCATCCTCACATCAGTAGGTACCAAGAAAGACTGACTCCGTCCTTGGTAAATCCAAACAAGTGAGCCCACTGGGACTGGGACTGGGACTGGCTCTGGGTGCCTGGCTTCCTGGATCCCAAGTTCAGAGAGTTCCATCACCAAGGAAGTGAGGTGAGGTCACTTCCTTCAGGAACTGAATGAGGTCACTGCCTTGGCAACCACTGTGTCCTAACAGTTGCTTCCAAGGCTCCCATGAGATGGAGGCTGCCCCTCCTTCCTGTGACACTTTCACAAGTTAGAATGGAATATCAGCCATAGGCACCAAGGAACAGCTCTCCACACAGGCCTGCTTTGGTCCATCTTGTCTACATTAAGAAGAGAGAGGCTCATTCAGACACATCCCTTCATCCTGACCAGGTTGTTTGCCACGGAAGATGACTTCTGCTCTCTCAGGTCCTTCATAGCTGCCTACATCTTCTCCAGGGATCGTTTCTGCATGGACCTTTGAGGTTCTCAGCAGGTGGAAGATCCCCCACATTCCTGTATTGTAAGACCAACTCTGTCCCTGCTCTTCTGTAAAGTTAGATTGAGGGAACAGTGTATGGTTAGGGTTAAGAACCAGTTTGATTTGGGTGAGGAATCACTCTGCTGGATGAAGAATGGTATTGGGAACCTGCGATATTTATAATAATATATAGGTGAAATATATGTATGAAAACAGAAATCCAAGTAAGATTTGAAGGCCAGAAGGGCATTGGGCTCTTGATTGGGATACTTAGCTTTGAATGACTTTCTGCACAGATGTCTCAGATAAATCGATATACAATGGCATAGGACCTTGTACCTTGGGTGATTGAATGTAGAAGAGAACATCCAGTCAAAAAGGGATAGTAGGTAGGATTAGGAAGATAGTTGGTAGGTTTAGGAAGAAGAGTGAGTATACAATTTGGACCAAAAGTTCTTTAGCAATAGGGTGTCGGTTAGAGAGTGAATGTAATTGTCAGCACATGTGAAGAGTCAGTCACAATGATGAACTGGGGAACATATGTAGGAAAGCAGATATCAATAGAGACATGAGGAAATCAGGCAAAGTATAAAGTGAGTGAGAGGATTAGACATTTTCATCAGGGTTGAGGTTGAATATATCATCTTAGGAAGAAACAAATGTGTAGTCACCAATAGGATTGACATTTGAGAGCATTAGGCAACCTGGACAAGGATGTTTTTAGTAATCCATGCTCACTTTCCAATGAGGCTTTGGTAAATCATAAGTGTGACCTTTGCATTTTGTGTCCAGAATATCACTGTGATAAAATGTATATGGAGATCAGGTGACATGAGTATTTCTTCCACCATTTCTGGGAGTAATATGTTGAAGACATATAAATTAGCCTTTGGGGGTACAAATAGGTGTACCCTGGGTCTATGAATATAGAGATAATGCATGAATAGACCATACTGTGAATAAATATTATAACAGGTTCCAATTTAAATAATGGATTGAATTGATATCTGAAAATATATAGGAAATCTGATATTGATACACAACCATTCATTCCAACCAGTTATACATCTAATGGTGATATTAGGGTTATGGTTTACCATGAAGGGGGTGTGAGTTTTGCTTCACAAGGGATTATGGAAATGGAAAAGAATGTGTTTGGAAAGAAGTCTCATGAAAAGACCAGTCAAGAAACGTGGAGGAATACATGTGTTCTGAAGCAGGAAGTGATTGAAAGGGAACCAAATGCCTAGAAATTTGTGAACTTGAGGATGAAATACATATCCTATGATGTGCATCAACTGAAGAAATAGTAATGTACCAGTGTTGAATAAAAATGAACGTCAAGATACACATCATGTCCCATAGGAATCTAGTTGCATTGATGTTAAACTGGGTCAGTTACTGTAGAAATATTAGGATTTCAGGACTAGGAAACAAATATGTATTTCAGGTGGATGACTCTTTCTGAGAATAATCTTGTGAAAAGTTGATTATAAATCCACATATATGAACATGAATGGATTTAGAGAGTGTATAATAAGACATACATTTCATATTCTGAAAAATCTGGAGAGTGTGTGTATGTATATACACACACACACACACACACACACACACACACACACACACACAAAACACACACACAGACATTAAAGAGTTGAAATATATATGCCAATCGAAATTCATCATGAAATATTTATCATCCACGGATCCAAAAATATTTATTTTACTGAACATGTATTTATGTATCATGTTGTTCAAGTAGGAAGCTCACCTGGAGGTTGAATTTTCAGTTCCAACAGCGTTTAGGAGGAGTGATCTCTTCTCACAGTTTGTATCTGCCAAGTCCGCCACCTCACAAGAATGTGCGTGGGATAGGAGGTAGGATTCTATATGTGCATGTAAAAATGCATGTTGCTGAATAATCTACAGAGAAAGGAGACAGGAATTCACATATTTGTTAACTTTCAAAACACATGGAGAACTATTTCTATTAAATTGGACTAGATTTATAACACCTACCCTTTATAATGCAAAAGGCAAGTCCAACTATACACCAGGCCTCCTCTGAACTGCCTGTATTTCTATTCTGTTTGAGTTATTATTCTCCATCATATTAGTATTCGTAGTCACAATCTAGTAGGGTATGGGTTAGTGTCAGGGATTCAGTATTTCGAAGGGAAAATAGGAAAATGAATCCAATGTGTAGGCAAATATGTGCTACACAAAAATCTTCCCACTCTCATCCAGAACAATGCCTTGACATTACCTTCGCAATAAGTAAGACACAATTTGAGGAGAAGAGTTAGAAAAGCTGTGAATACATATGTGGAATGGAAAATGCTCAGGAGTTCACAACCTTGGAGGTGGTAGAGGAGTTTCCATGAGTAAGGGACAGGGTAAACACTCCACAAACATGGAGCTCTGCTGGCCTAAAGACTTTGTGAGAAACTGCCTCTGAGGTTGGGCACTTGAAATATATGTTGTTGTCAGGAGCTTTAGCTTCCTTTGTAGTGAGACCATCAAACCTGGTCTGCATCTATGTGACCTGGAGGGCATGGTTTCTGATTTTCCAATGAACATGAGGCAGAAGTGCTGAATTCTCTCTTTGCAGGTAAACTGTGGCCACTGGGGTCTAAGTGTCTCCCTGTGTGGACTGTGAAGCCATTTGGTCATCCTCCACTTTTCGTGGTGTTTCTTGCTGCTGCACTGGGAGTTTGGAATTTGCTTCAGGAAATACAAGGAGTTCAACTGGGACACAGTGCTGGAGGGAGTTCTGTCACGTGTCGTGGGTCAGGGTCCTAGGAGAATGCACCAGCCAGGCTTCTATCCCACAGAGCTTGCCCCCTTGACCATAGCAACCTGATTCTGAACATTGCCCTGAAACCTCTCCATATAACAAGATGCCTTTACATAGAAGGGTCTGCTCACTGCACCATGTCAGTCACAAGCCATTTGGAAGCCAATGGCAGATCCACATGGCCCCACCACAGATGTTTTATCACACACCTGCACACCACTGCTCTAGGCCCACTACTCAGCAGGCCCCAACTGACTGGCATCTCTGTTTTACACCATTTTCATGAAACCCAGTCAATCAAGGCACTGTCTGGTACACTCATGATCAGCAACAGGACGTCCAAAGGTTCTCCAGTGCCACCTGGTCATGGGAATTTCAAAAATTTCATGGTATTTATCTAGCTAGCCATTTTTAAAGGATGAAGTTGGAGGCACTGTGGGTTTCCATTCCTTCAGGAACCATTAAATGGCGAGGAAGCTCATTTCAATGAAAGCTCTGTAGAACTCTCACAAACAAGGCTTCCCAAAGAGTGGCCAAAAGGTCACATGAAGCCAGGCCCATTGAGGTCTACAATGTGAGGTCCACGTGTGTTTGGACTCTCAACTATGGCTGCCAGGTCTTTAAGAATAAAATCATGTGATATCCGGGCTGAGATTCCCAGTGCTCCGTGGAAAGCCAGCCTGGGCCTAGATCTCGGTTTCCAAGGGCGACTCTCATGCGTGGCCTCCTAAAATCCCAACACAATTCACGGCAATACTTCTCTGAGGTCAGTTCCAGAACTCAGTCTCGAAGGGGAATCACACCAGAGTTCAAGCCCAGGTGGACCCAGTCATCTCTTCCCACTGCCACACCAATGACCACAATTCAAACCAAAACACTGCCACATGGCCCTCATCTTCTTCCATATAGACACTCATCATAACCTCTGGCTGGAGGTTTCCATGAGGGGCACAGCCCAAGACAGTGTCCACAATAAGCTCCCTTGCCTCTCATTTGCCTAATGTCAGGGTGGACTGGACACCCTTCCTGTGAACCTGGAGTGATCAAATAGGCCTGCCGTTAATACTGCTCTACTTCTCCAACTGGAGGCCTACTGACTGCCGGGTATAGATTCTTCGTGTGAACTGGAGTCATGAGAAAACCCAAGCACCTATGGGCTAGCCTCTGCAGGGCTTTGAAGAACTCCTTTGACACAAAGGATCCCTATTCTCACTTGATGGAGGTCAGGAACCTTACAGAGGAAGGCGAGAGACTTCATCCACAATGACTGCTTTTGTGCCAATTTGGCTTTGGATGCACACATAGGGTCTTTCTTTGGATCCATCAGGTGCTGACAATGTAAGCCACAGCCTCACACAGGGCCAAGAGGCTGATTCAGACACATCCCTTTGCAAAGCAATTAAGCATCAGGTGATGCCCATTCATTTCCATTTGAAAACTGTTTTCTTCAGGCTTCACAAAGGGGTGCCCTGAGGCAAAGGCCTTCCTGACATTCAGGGCAACAGAACAATAGGTAAGCCAAAGGCCCAAAGCAGGGTTTCTCCAGGGAGACTTTACTGGTCACACTGATATCTGAGTTTTCTGAGATGCTCACCATTCCTTTCAACTATCCAGTACATGGCCATGTCACCGAGCTTGGAGGTGGTCCATATCTTGGACACAAAACCATGAGCCTATTCTGGAGAGTGGCCAGAATTCAGGAAGAAAACAGGAACTTAGGAAGATAGTAGGTGTTGCCCATCCATAAGGCAAGCCGCAGTCCATTCATAAATTGGGCAGGATGAATGCTGGGAAGCTTTCTACTAGACAGGACACATCCATGGATGCATTCTCTTTTCTAATGTCTACAACCAGGGACACAGTGGGATACACAAACATAGAAACACTCGCCTTGTCAAAAGCCTTACTAGAAACAGTCCACTCCAAACCAAACAAACCGCCTTTCCTACCTATTCTCAGAACATGAGACAAAACCACAAACTCACACCCACACCCACAAAGGCACCTCCTTCCAAGTTGGTCTGTGACTACCCAGAGTGTCATCTGACTGGTGGGCCATACTATGTTCCCCCGAAAGGGCCTGTCCTGTCTCACATCTGGCCTCCTTGGCCAACTCTGTGAAGTTGTCAGGAGCCAGCGGTGAGCCACTACCTGCTTTCTCAGGAAAGGCCCCTCTGCAGAGCTTTCCTGGCATTTGGCCATCCTCACATCAGTAGGTACCAAGAAAGACTGACTCCGTCCTTGGTAAATCCAAACAAGTGAGCCCACTGGGACTGGGACTGGGACTGGCTCTGGGTGCCTGGCTTCCTGGATCCCAAGTTCAGAGAGTTCCATCACCAAGGAAGTGAGGTGAGGTCACTTCCTTCAGGAACTGAATGAGGTCACTGCCTTGGCAACCACTGTGTCCTAACAGTTGCTTCCAAGGCTCCCATGAGATGGAGGCTGCCCCTCCTTCCTGTGACACTTTCACAAGTTAGAATGGAATATCAGCCATAGGCACCAAGGAACAGCTCTCCACACAGGCCTGCTTTGGTCCATCTTGTCTACATTAAGAAGAGAGAGGCTCATTCAGACACATCCCTTCATCCTGACCAGGTTGTTTGCCACGGAAGATGACTTCTGCTCTCTCAGGTCCTTCATAGCTGCCTACATCTTCTCCAGGGATCGTTTCTGCATGGACCTTTGAGGTTCTCAGCAGGTGGAAGATCCCCCACATTCCTGTATTGTAAGACCAACTCTGTCCCTGCTCTTCTGTAAAGTTAGATTGAGGGAACAGTGTATGGTTAGGGTTAAGAACCAGTTTGATTTGGGTGAGGAATCACTCTGCTGGATGAAGAATGGTATTGGGAACCTGCGATATTTATAATAATATATAGGTGAAATATATGTATGAAAACAGAAATCCAAGTAAGATTTGAAGGCCAGAAGGGCATTGGGCCCTTGATTGGGATACTTAGCTTTGAATGACTTTCTGCACAGATGTCTCAGATAAATCGATATACAATGGCATAGGACCTTGTACCTTGGGTGATTGAATGTAGAAGAGAACATCCAGTCAAAAAGGGATAGTAGGTAGGATTAGGAAGATAGTTGGTAGGTTTAGGAAGAAGAGTGAGTATACAATTTGGACCAAAAGTTCTTTAGCAATAGGGTGTCGGTTAGAGAGTGAATGTAATTGTCAGCACATGTGAAGAGTCAGTCACAATGATGAACTGGGGAACATATGTAGGAAAGCAGATATCAATAGAGACATGAGGAAATCAGGCAAAGTATAAAGTGAGTGAGAGGATTAGACATTTTCATCAGGGTTGAGGTTGAATATATCATCTTAGGAAGAAACAAATGTGTAGTCACCAATAGGATTGACATTTGAGAGCATTAGGCAACCTGGACAAGGATGTTTTTAGTAATCCATGCTCACTTTCCAATGAGGCTTTGGTACAATCATAAGTGTGACCTTTGCATTTTGTGTCCAGAATATCACTGTGATAAAATGTATATGGAGATCAGGTGACATGAGTATTTCTTCCACCATTTCTGGGAGTAATATGTTGAAGACATATAAATTAGCCTTTGGGGGTACAAATAGGTGTACCCTGGGTCTATGAATATAGAGATAATGCATGAATAGACCATACTGTGAATAAATATTATAACAGGTTCCAATTTAAATAATGGATTGAATTGATATCTGAAAATATATAGGAAATCTGATATTGATACACAACCATTCATTCCAACCAGTTATACATCTAATGGTGATATTAGGGTTATGGTTTACCATGAAGGGGGTGTGAGTTTTGCTTCACAAGGGATTATGGAAATGGAAAAGAATGTGTTTGGAAAGAAGTCTCATGAAAAGACCAGTCAAGAAACGTGGAGGAATACATGTGTTCTGAAGCAGGAAGTGATTGAAAGGGAACCAAATGCCTAGAAATTTGTGAACTTGAGGATGAAATACATATCCTATGATGTGCATCAACTGAAGAAATAGTAATGTACCAGTGTTGAATAAAAATGAACGTCAAGATACACATCATGTCCCATAGGAATCTAGTTGCATTGATGTTAAACTGGGTCAGTTACTGTAGAAATATTAGGATTTCAGGACTAGGAAACAAATATGTATTTCAGGTGGATGACTCTTTCTGAGAATAATCTTGTGAAAAGTTGATTATAAATCCACATATATGAACATGAATGGATTTAGAGAGTGTATAATAAGACATACATTTCATATTCTGAAAAATCTGGAGAGTGTGTGTATGTATATACACACACACACACACACACACACACACACACACACACAAAACACACACACAGACATTAAAGAGTTGAAATATATATGCCAATCGAAATTCATCATGAAATATTTATCATCCACGGATCCAAAAATATTTATTTTACTGAACATGTATTTATGTATCATGTTGTTCAAGTAGGAAGCTCACCTGGAGGTTGAATTTTCAGTTCCAACAGCGTTTAGGAGGAGTGATCTCTTCTCACAGTTTGTATCTGCCAAGTCCGCCACCTCACAAGAATGTGCGTGGGATAGGAGGTAGGATTCTATATGTGCATGTAAAAATGCATGTTGCTGAATAATCTACAGAGAAAGGAGACAGGAATTCACATATTTGTTAACTTTCAAAACACATGGAGAACTATTTCTATTAAATTGGACTAGATTTATAACACCTACCCTTTATAATGCAAAAGGCAAGTCCAACTATACACCAGGCCTCCTCTGAACTGCCTGTATTTCTATTCTGTTTGAGTTATTATTCTCCATCATATTAGTATTCGTAGTCACAATCTAGTAGGGTATGGGTTAGTGTCAGGGATTCAGTATTTCGAAGGGAAAATAGGAAAATGAATCCAATGTGTAGGCAAATATGTGCTACACAAAAATCTTCCCACTCTCATCCAGAACAATGCCTTGACATTACCTTCGCAATAAGTAAGACACAATTTGAGGAGAAGAGTTAGAAAAGCTGTGAATACATATGTGGAATGGAAAATGCTCAGGAGTTCACAACCTTGGAGGTGGTAGAGGAGTTTCCATGAGTAAGGGACAGGGTAAACACTCCACAAACATGGAGCTCTGCTGGCCTAAAGACTTTGTGAGAAACTGCCTCTGAGGTTGGGCACTTGAAATATATGTTGTTGTCAGGAGCTTTAGCTTCCTTTGTAGTGAGACCATCAAACCTGGTCTGCATCTATGTGACCTGGAGGGCATGGTTTCTGATTTTCCAATGAACATGAGGCAGAAGTGCTGAATTCTCTCTTTGCAGGTAAACTGTGGCCACTGGGGTCTAAGTGTCTCCCTGTGTGGACTGTGAAGCCATTTGGTCATCCTCCACTTTTCGTGGTGTTTCTTGCTGCTGCACTGGGAGTTTGGAATTTGCTTCAGGAAATACAAGGAGTTCAACTGGGACACAGTGCTGGAGGGAGTTCTGTCACGTGTCGTGGGTCAGGGTCCTAGGAGAATGCACCAGCCAGGCTTCTATCCCACAGAGCTTGCCCCCTTGACCATAGCAACCTGATTCTGAACATTGCCCTGAAACCTCTCCATATAACAAGATGCCTTTACATAGAAGGGTCTGCTCACTGCACCATGTCAGTCACAAGCCATTTGGAAGCCAATGGCAGATCCACATGGCCCCACCACAGATGTTTTATCACACACCTGCACACCACTGCTCTAGGCCCACTACTCAGCAGGCCCCAACTGACTGGCATCTCTGTTTTACACCATTTTCATGAAACCCAGTCAATCAAGGCACTGTCTGGTACACTCATGATCAGCAACAGGACGTCCAAAGGTTCTCCAGTGCCACCTGGTCATGGGAATTTCAAAAATTTCATGGTATTTATCTAGCTAGCCATTTTTAAAGGATGAAGTTGGAGGCACTGTGGGTTTCCATTCCTTCAGGAACCATTAAATGGCGAGGAAGCTCATCTCAATGAAAGCTCTGGAGAACTCTCACAAACAAGGCTTCCCAAAGAGTGGCCAAAAGGTCACATGAAGCCAGGCCCATTGAGGTCTACAATGTGAGGTCCACGTGTGTTTGGACTCTCAACTATGGCTGCCAGGTCTTTAAGAATAAAATCATGTGATATCCGGGCTGAGATTCCCAGTGCTCCGTGGAAAGCCAGCCTGGGCCTAGATCTCGGTTTCCAAGGGCGACTCTCATGCGTGGCCTCCTAAAATCCCAACACAATTCACGGCAATACTTCTCTGAGGTCAGTTCCAGAACTCAGTCTCGAAGGGGAATCACACCAGAGTTCAAGCCCAGGTGGACCCAGTCATCTCTTCCCACTGCCACACCAATGACCACAATTCAAACCAAAACACTGCCACATGGCCCTCATCTTCTTCCATATAGACACTCATCATAACCTCTGGCTGGAGGTTTCCATGAGGGGCACAGCCCAAGACAGTGTCCACAATAAGCTCCCTTGCCTCTCATTTGCCTAATGTCAGGGTGGACTGGACACCCTTCCTGTGAACCTGGAGTGATCAAATAGGCCTGCCGTTAATACTGCTCTACTTCTCCAACTGGAGGCCTACTGACTGCCGGGTATAGATTCTTCGTGTGAACTGGAGTCATGAGAAAACCCAAGCACCTATGGGCTAGCCTCTGCAGGGCTTTGAAGAACTCCTTTGACACAAAGGATCCCTATTCTCACTTGATGGAGGTCAGGAACCTTACAGAGGAAGGCGAGAGACTTCATCCACAATGACTGCTTTTGTGCCAATTTGGCTTTGGATGCACACATAGGGTCTTTCTTTGGATCCATCAGGTGCTGACAATGTAAGCCACAGCCTCACACAGGGCCAAGAGGCTGATTCAGACACATCCCTTTGCAAAGCAATTAAGCATCAGGTGATGCCCATTCATTTCCATTTGAAAACTGTTTTCTTCAGGCTTCACAAAGGGGTGCCCTGAGGCAAAGGCCTTCCTGACATTCAGGGCAACAGAACAATAGGTAAGCCAAAGGCCCAAAGCAGGGTTTCTCCAGGGAGACTTTACTGGTCACACTGATATCTGAGTTTTCTGAGATGCTCACCATTCCTTTCAACTATCCAGTACATGGCCATGTCACCGAGCTTGGAGGTGGTCCATATCTTGGACACAAAACCATGAGCCTATTCTGGAGAGTGGCCAGAATTCAGGAAGAAAACAGGAACTTAGGAAGATAGTAGGTGTTGCCCATCCATAAGGCAAGCCGCAGTCCATTCATAAATTGGGCAGGATGAATGCTGGGAAGCTTTCTACTAGACAGGACACATCCATGGATGCATTCTCTTTTCTAATGTCTACAACCAGGGACACAGTGGGATACACAAACATAGAAACACTCGCCTTGTCAAAAGCCTTACTAGAAACAGTCCACTCCAAACCAAACAAACCGCCTTTCCTACCTATTCTCAGAACATGAGACAAAACCACAAACTCACACCCACACCCACAAAGGCACCTCCTTCCAAGTTGGTCTGTGACTACCCAGAGTGTCATCTGACTGGTGGGCCATACTATGTTCCCCCGAAAGGGCCTGTCCTGTCTCACATCTGGCCTCCTTGGCCAACTCTGTGAAGTTGTCAGGAGCCAGCGGTGAGCCACTACCTGCTTTCTCAGGAAAGGCCCCTCTGCAGAGCTTTCCTGGCATTTGGCCATCCTCACATCAGTAGGTACCAAGAAAGACTGACTCCGTCCTTGGTAAATCCAAACAAGTGAGCCCACTGGGACTGGGACTGGGACTGGCTCTGGGTGCCTGGCTTCCTGGATCCCAAGTTCAGAGAGTTCCATCACCAAGGAAGTGAGGTGAGGTCACTTCCTTCAGGAACTGAATGAGGTCACTGCCTTGGCAACCACTGTGTCCTAACAGTTGCTTCCAAGGCTCCCATGAGATGGAGGCTGCCCCTCCTTCCTGTGACACTTTCACAAGTTAGAATGGAATATCAGCCATAGGCACCAAGGAACAGCTCTCCACACAGGCCTGCTTTGGTCCATCTTGTCTACATTAAGAAGAGAGAGGCTCATTCAGACACATCCCTTCATCCTGACCAGGTTGTTTGCCACGGAAGATGACTTCTGCTCTCTCAGGTCCTTCATAGCTGCCTACATCTTCTCCAGGGATCGTTTCTGCATGGACCTTTGAGGTTCTCAGCAGGTGGAAGATCCCCCACATTCCTGTATTGTAAGACCAACTCTGTCCCTGCTCTTCTGTAAAGTTAGATTGAGGGAACAGTGTATGGTTAGGGTTAAGAACCAGTTTGATTTGGGTGAGGAATCACTCTGCTGGATGAAGAATGGTATTGGGAACCTGCGATATTTATAATAATATATAGGTGAAATATATGTATGAAAACAGAAATCCAAGTAAGATTTGAAGGCCAGAAGGGCATTGGGCCCTTGATTGGGATACTTAGCTTTGAATGACTTTCTGCACAGATGTCTCAGATAAATCGATATACAATGGCATAGGACCTTGTACCTTGGGTGATTGAATGTAGAAGAGAACATCCAGTCAAAAAGGGATAGTAGGTAGGATTAGGAAGATAGTTGGTAGGTTTAGGAAGAAGAGTGAGTATACAATTTGGACCAAAAGTTCTTTAGCAATAGGGTGTCGGTTAGAGAGTGAATGTAATTGTCAGCACATGTGAAGAGTCAGTCACAATGATGAACTGGGGAACATATGTAGGAAAGCAGATATCAATAGAGACATGAGGAAATCAGGCAAAGTATAAAGTGAGTGAGAGGATTAGACATTTTCATCAGGGTTGAGGTTGAATATATCATCTTAGGAAGAAACAAATGTGTAGTCACCAATAGGATTGACATTTGAGAGCATTAGGCAACCTGGACAAGGATGTTTTTAGTAATCCATGCTCACTTTCCAATGAGGCTTTGGTACAATCATAAGTGTGACCTTTGCATTTTGTGTCCAGAATATCACTGTGATAAAATGTATATGGAGATCAGGTGACATGAGTATTTCTTCCACCATTTCTGGGAGTAATATGTTGAAGACATATAAATTAGCCTTTGGGGGTACAAATAGGTGTACCCTGGGTCTATGAATATAGAGATAATGCATGAATAGACCATACTGTGAATAAATATTATAACAGGTTCCAATTTAAATAATGGATTGAATTGATATCTGAAAATATATAGGAAATCTGATATTGATACACAACCATTCATTCCAACCAGTTATACATCTAATGGTGATATTAGGGTTATGGTTTACCATGAAGGGGGTGTGAGTTTTGCTTCACAAGGGATTATGGAAATGGAAAAGAATGTGTTTGGAAAGAAGTCTCATGAAAAGACCAGTCAAGAAACGTGGAGGAATACATGTGTTCTGAAGCAGGAAGTGATTGAAAGGGAACCAAATGCCTAGAAATTTGTGAACTTGAGGATGAAATACATATCCTATGATGTGCATCAACTGAAGAAATAGTAATGTACCAGTGTTGAATAAAAATGAACGTCAAGATACACATCATGTCCCATAGGAATCTAGTTGCATTGATGTTAAACTGGGTCAGTTACTGTAGAAATATTAGGATTTCAGGACTAGGAAACAAATATGTATTTCAGGTGGATGACTCTTTCTGAGAATAATCTTGTGAAAAGTTGATTATAAATCCACATATATGAACATGAATGGATTTAGAGAGTGTATAATAAGACATACATTTCATATTCTGAAAAATCTGGAGAGTGTGTGTATGTATATACACACACACACACACACACACACACACACACACACACACACAAAACACACACACAGACATTAAAGAGTTGAAATATATATGCCAATCGAAATTCATCATGAAATATTTATCATCCACGGATCCAAAAATATTTATTTTACTGAACATGTATTTATGTATCATGTTGTTCAAGTAGGAAGCTCACCTGGAGGTTGAATTTTCAGTTCCAACAGCGTTTAGGAGGAGTGATCTCTTCTCACAGTTTGTATCTGCCAAGTCCGCCACCTCACAAGAATGTGCGTGGGATAGGAGGTAGGATTCTATATGTGCATGTAAAAATGCATGTTGCTGAATAATCTACAGAGAAAGGAGACAGGAATTCACATATTTGTTAACTTTCAAAACACATGGAGAACTATTTCTATTAAATTGGACTAGATTTATAACACCTACCCTTTATAATGCAAAAGGCAAGTCCAACTATACACCAGGCCTCCTCTGAACTGCCTGTATTTCTATTCTGTTTGAGTTATTATTCTCCATCATATTAGTATTCGTAGTCACAATCTAGTAGGGTATGGGTTAGTGTCAGGGATTCAGTATTTCGAAGGGAAAATAGGAAAATGAATCCAATGTGTAGGCAAATATGTGCTACACAAAAATCTTCCCACTCTCATCCAGAACAATGCCTTGACATTACCTTCGCAATAAGTAAGACACAATTTGAGGAGAAGAGTTAGAAAAGCTGTGAATACATATGTGGAATGGAAAATGCTCAGGAGTTCACAACCTTGGAGGTGGTAGAGGAGTTTCCATGAGTAAGGGACAGGGTAAACACTCCACAAACATGGAGCTCTGCTGGCCTAAAGACTTTGTGAGAAACTGCCTCTGAGGTTGGGCACTTGAAATATATGTTGTTGTCAGGAGCTTTAGCTTCCTTTGTAGTGAGACCATCAAACCTGGTCTGCATCTATGTGACCTGGAGGGCATGGTTTCTGATTTTCCAATGAACATGAGGCAGAAGTGCTGAATTCTCTCTTTGCAGGTAAACTGTGGCCACTGGGGTCTAAGTGTCTCCCTGTGTGGACTGTGAAGCCATTTGGTCATCCTCCACTTTTCGTGGTGTTTCTTGCTGCTGCACTGGGAGTTTGGAATTTGCTTCAGGAAATACAAGGAGTTCAACTGGGACACAGTGCTGGAGGGAGTTCTGTCACGTGTCGTGGGTCAGGGTCCTAGGAGAATGCACCAGCCAGGCTTCTATCCCACAGAGCTTGCCCCCTTGACCATAGCAACCTGATTCTGAACATTGCCCTGAAACCTCTCCATATAACAAGATGCCTTTACATAGAAGGGTCTGCTCACTGCACCATGTCAGTCACAAGCCATTTGGAAGCCAATGGCAGATCCACATGGCCCCACCACAGATGTTTTATCACACACCTGCACACCACTGCTCTAGGCCCACTACTCAGCAGGCCCCAACTGACTGGCATCTCTGTTTTACACCATTTTCATGAAACCCAGTCAATCAAGGCACTGTCTGGTACACTCATGATCAGCAACAGGACGTCCAAAGGTTCTCCAGTGCCACCTGGTCATGGGAATTTCAAAAATTTCATGGTATTTATCTAGCTAGCCATTTTTAAAGGATGAAGTTGGAGGCACTGTGGGTTTCCATTCCTTCAGGAACCATTAAATGGCGAGGAAGCTCATCTCAATGAAAGCTCTGGAGAACTCTCACAAACAAGGCTTCCCAAAGAGTGGCCAAAAGGTCACATGAAGCCAGGCCCATTGAGGTCTACAATGTGAGGTCCACGTGTGTTTGGACTCTCAACTATGGCTGCCAGGTCTTTAAGAATAAAATCATGTGATATCCGGGCTGAGATTCCCAGTGCTCCGTGGAAAGCCAGCCTGGGCCTAGATCTCGGTTTCCAAGGGCGACTCTCATGCGTGGCCTCCTAAAATCCCAACACAATTCACGGCAATACTTCTCTGAGGTCAGTTCCAGAACTCAGTCTCGAAGGGGAATCACACCAGAGTTCAAGCCCAGGTGGACCCAGTCATCTCTTCCCACTGCCACACCAATGACCACAATTCAAACCAAAACACTGCCACATGGCCCTCATCTTCTTCCATATAGACACTCATCATAACCTCTGGCTGGAGGTTTCCATGAGGGGCACAGCCCAAGACAGTGTCCACAATAAGCTCCCTTGCCTCTCATTTGCCTAATGTCAGGGTGGACTGGACACCCTTCCTGTGAACCTGGAGTGATCAAATAGGCCTGCCGTTAATACTGCTCTACTTCTCCAACTGGAGGCCTACTGACTGCCGGGTATAGATTCTTCGTGTGAACTGGAGTCATGAGAAAACCCAAGCACCTATGGGCTAGCCTCTGCAGGGCTTTGAAGAACTCCTTTGACACAAAGGATCCCTATTCTCACTTGATGGAGGTCAGGAACCTTACAGAGGAAGGCGAGAGACTTCATCCACAATGACTGCTTTTGTGCCAATTTGGCTTTGGATGCACACATAGGGTCTTTCTTTGGATCCATCAGGTGCTGACAATGTAAGCCACAGCCTCACACAGGGCCAAGAGGCTGATTCAGACACATCCCTTTGCAAAGCAATTAAGCATCAGGTGATGCCCATTCATTTCCATTTGAAAACTGTTTTCTTCAGGCTTCACAAAGGGGTGCCCTGAGGCAAAGGCCTTCCTGACATTCAGGGCAACAGAACAATAGGTAAGCCAAAGGCCCAAAGCAGGGTTTCTCCAGGGAGACTTTACTGGTCACACTGATATCTGAGTTTTCTGAGATGCTCACCATTCCTTTCAACTATCCAGTACATGGCCATGTCACCGAGCTTGGAGGTGGTCCATATCTTGGACACAAAACCATGAGCCTATTCTGGAGAGTGGCCAGAATTCAGGAAGAAAACAGGAACTTAGGAAGATAGTAGGTGTTGCCCATCCATAAGGCAAGCCGCAGTCCATTCATAAATTGGGCAGGATGAATGCTGGGAAGCTTTCTACTAGACAGGACACATCCATGGATGCATTCTCTTTTCTAATGTCTACAACCAGGGACACAGTGGGATACACAAACATAGAAACACTCGCCTTGTCAAAAGCCTTACTAGAAACAGTCCACTCCAAACCAAACAAACCGCCTTTCCTACCTATTCTCAGAACATGAGACAAAACCACAAACTCACACCCACACCCACAAAGGCACCTCCTTCCAAGTTGGTCTGTGACTACCCAGAGTGTCATCTGACTGGTGGGCCATACTATGTTCCCCCGAAAGGGCCTGTCCTGTCTCACATCTGGCCTCCTTGGCCAACTCTGTGAAGTTGTCAGGAGCCAGCGGTGAGCCACTACCTGCTTTCTCAGGAAAGGCCCCTCTGCAGAGCTTTCCTGGCATTTGGCCATCCTCACATCAGTAGGTACCAAGAAAGACTGACTCCGTCCTTGGTAAATCCAAACAAGTGAGCCCACTGGGACTGGGACTGGGACTGGCTCTGGGTGCCTGGCTTCCTGGATCCCAAGTTCAGAGAGTTCCATCACCAAGGAAGTGAGGTGAGGTCACTTCCTTCAGGAACTGAATGAGGTCACTGCCTTGGCAACCACTGTGTCCTAACAGTTGCTTCCAAGGCTCCCATGAGATGGAGGCTGCCCCTCCTTCCTGTGACACTTTCACAAGTTAGAATGGAATATCAGCCATAGGCACCAAGGAACAGCTCTCCACACAGGCCTGCTTTGGTCCATCTTGTCTACATTAAGAAGAGAGAGGCTCATTCAGACACATCCCTTCATCCTGACCAGGTTGTTTGCCACGGAAGATGACTTCTGCTCTCTCAGGTCCTTCATAGCTGCCTACATCTTCTCCAGGGATCGTTTCTGCATGGACCTTTGAGGTTCTCAGCAGGTGGAAGATCCCCCACATTCCTGTATTGTAAGACCAACTCTGTCCCTGCTCTTCTGTAAAGTTAGATTGAGGGAACAGTGTATGGTTAGGGTTAAGAACCAGTTTGATTTGGGTGAGGAATCACTCTGCTGGATGAAGAATGGTATTGGGAACCTGCGATATTTATAATAATATATAGGTGAAATATATGTATGAAAACAGAAATCCAAGTAAGATTTGAAGGCCAGAAGGGCATTGGGCCCTTGATTGGGATACTTAGCTTTGAATGACTTTCTGCACAGATGTCTCAGATAAATCGATATACAATGGCATAGGACCTTGTACCTTGGGTGATTGAATGTAGAAGAGAACATCCAGTCAAAAAGGGATAGTAGGTAGGATTAGGAAGATAGTTGGTAGGTTTAGGAAGAAGAGTGAGTATACAATTTGGACCAAAAGTTCTTTAGCAATAGGGTGTCGGTTAGAGAGTGAATGTAATTGTCAGCACATGTGAAGAGTCAGTCACAATGATGAACTGGGGAACATATGTAGGAAAGCAGATATCAATAGAGACATGAGGAAATCAGGCAAAGTATAAAGTGAGTGAGAGGATTAGACATTTTCATCAGGGTTGAGGTTGAATATATCATCTTAGGAAGAAACAAATGTGTAGTCACCAATAGGATTGACATTTGAGAGCATTAGGCAACCTGGACAAGGATGTTTTTAGTAATCCATGCTCACTTTCCAATGAGGCTTTGGTACAATCATAAGTGTGACCTTTGCATTTTGTGTCCAGAATATCACTGTGATAAAATGTATATGGAGATCAGGTGACATGAGTATTTCTTCCACCATTTCTGGGAGTAATATGTTGAAGACATATAAATTAGCCTTTGGGGGTACAAATAGGTGTACCCTGGGTCTATGAATATAGAGATAATGCATGAATAGACCATACTGTGAATAAATATTATAACAGGTTCCAATTTAAATAATGGATTGAATTGATATCTGAAAATATATAGGAAATCTGATATTGATACACAACCATTCATTCCAACCAGTTATACATCTAATGGTGATATTAGGGTTATGGTTTACCATGAAGGGGGTGTGAGTTTTGCTTCACAAGGGATTATGGAAATGGAAAAGAATGTGTTTGGAAAGAAGTCTCATGAAAAGACCAGTCAAGAAACGTGGAGGAATACATGTGTTCTGAAGCAGGAAGTGATTGAAAGGGAACCAAATGCCTAGAAATTTGTGAACTTGAGGATGAAATACATATCCTATGATGTGCATCAACTGAAGAAATAGTAATGTACCAGTGTTGAATAAAAATGAACGTCAAGATACACATCATGTCCCATAGGAATCTAGTTGCATTGATGTTAAACTGGGTCAGTTACTGTAGAAATATTAGGATTTCAGGACTAGGAAACAAATATGTATTTCAGGTGGATGACTCTTTCTGAGAATAATCTTGTGAAAAGTTGATTATAAATCCACATATATGAACATGAATGGATTTAGAGAGTGTATAATAAGACATACATTTCATATTCTGAAAAATCTGGAGAGTGTGTGTATGTATATACACACACACACACACACACACACACACACACACACACACACAAAACACACACACAGACATTAAAGAGTTGAAATATATATGCCAATCGAAATTCATCATGAAATATTTATCATCCACGGATCCAAAAATATTTATTTTACTGAACATGTATTTATGTATCATGTTGTTCAAGTAGGAAGCTCACCTGGAGGTTGAATTTTCAGTTCCAACAGCGTTTAGGAGGAGTGATCTCTTCTCACAGTTTGTATCTGCCAAGTCCGCCACCTCACAAGAATGTGCGTGGGATAGGAGGTAGGATTCTATATGTGCATGTAAAAATGCATGTTGCTGAATAATCTACAGAGAAAGGAGACAGGAATTCACATATTTGTTAACTTTCAAAACACATGGAGAACTATTTCTATTAAATTGGACTAGATTTATAACACCTACCCTTTATAATGCAAAAGGCAAGTCCAACTATACACCAGGCCTCCTCTGAACTGCCTGTATTTCTATTCTGTTTGAGTTATTATTCTCCATCATATTAGTATTCGTAGTCACAATCTAGTAGGGTATGGGTTAGTGTCAGGGATTCAGTATTTCGAAGGGAAAATAGGAAAATGAATCCAATGTGTAGGCAAATATGTGCTACACAAAAATCTTCCCACTCTCATCCAGAACAATGCCTTGACATTACCTTCGCAATAAGTAAGACACAATTTGAGGAGAAGAGTTAGAAAAGCTGTGAATACATATGTGGAATGGAAAATGCTCAGGAGTTCACAACCTTGGAGGTGGTAGAGGAGTTTCCATGAGTAAGGGACAGGGTAAACACTCCACAAACATGGAGCTCTGCTGGCCTAAAGACTTTGTGAGAAACTGCCTCTGAGGTTGGGCACTTGAAATATATGTTGTTGTCAGGAGCTTTAGCTTCCTTTGTAGTGAGACCATCAAACCTGGTCTGCATCTATGTGACCTGGAGGGCATGGTTTCTGATTTTCCAATGAACATGAGGCAGAAGTGCTGAATTCTCTCTTTGCAGGTAAACTGTGGCCACTGGGGTCTAAGTGTCTCCCTGTGTGGACTGTGAAGCCATTTGGTCATCCTCCACTTTTCGTGGTGTTTCTTGCTGCTGCACTGGGAGTTTGGAATTTGCTTCAGGAAATACAAGGAGTTCAACTGGGACACAGTGCTGGAGGGAGTTCTGTCACGTGTCGTGGGTCAGGGTCCTAGGAGAATGCACCAGCCAGGCTTCTATCCCACAGAGCTTGCCCCCTTGACCATAGCAACCTGATTCTGAACATTGCCCTGAAACCTCTCCATATAACAAGATCCCTTTACATAGAAGGGTCTGCTCACTGCACCATGTCAGTCACAAGCCATTTGGAAGCCAATGGCAGATCCACATGGCCCCACCACAGATGTTTTATCACACACCTGCACACCACTGCTCTAGGCCCACTACTCAGCAGGCCCCAACTGACTGGCATCTCTGTTTTACACCATTTTCATGAAACCCAGTCAATCAAGGCACTGTCTGGTACACTCATGATCAGCAACAGGACGTCCAAAGGTTCTCCAGTGCCACCTGGTCATGGGAATTTCAAAAATTTCATGGTATTTATCTAGCTAGCCATTTTTAAAGGATGAAGTTGGAGGCACTGTGGGTTTCCATTCCTTCAGGAACCATTAAATGGCGAGGAAGCTCATTTCAATGAAAGCTCTGTAGAACTCTCACAAACAAGGCTTCCCAAAGAGTGGCCAAAAGGTCACATGAAGCCAGGCCCATTGAGGTCTACAATGTGAGGTCCACGTGTGTTTGGACTCTCAACTATGGCTGCCAGGTCTTTAAGAATAAAATCATGTGATATCCGGGCTGAGATTCCCAGTGCTCCGTGGAAAGCCAGCCTGGGCCTAGATCTCGGTTTCCAAGGGCGACTCTCATGCGTGGCCTCCTAAAATCCCAACACAATTCACGGCAATACTTCTCTGAGGTCAGTTCCAGAACTCAGTCTCGAAGGGGAATCACACCAGAGTTCAAGCCCAGGTGGACCCAGTCATCTCTTCCCACTGCCACACCAATGACCACAATTCAAACCAAAACACTGCCACATGGCCCTTATCTTCTTCCATATAGACACTCATCATAACCTCTGGCTGGAGGTTTCCATGAGGGGCACAGCCCAAGACAGTGTCCACAATAAGCTCCCTTGCTTCTCATTTGCCTAATGTCAGGGTGGACTGGACACACTTCCTGTGAACCTGGAGTGATCAAATAGGCCTGCCGTTAATACTGCTCTACTTCTCCAACTGGAGGCCTACTGACTGCCGGGTATAGATTCTTCGTGTGAACTGGAGTCATGAGAAAACCCAAGCACCTATGGGCTAGCCTCTGCAGGGCTTTGAAGAACTCCTTTAACACAAAGGATCCCTATTCTCACTTGATGGAGGTCAGGAACCTTACAGAGGAAGGCGAGAGACTTCATCCACAATGACTGCTTTTGTGCCAACTTGGCTTTGGATGCACACATAGTGTCTTTCTTTGGATCCATCAGGTGCTGACAATGTAAGCCACAGCCTCACACAGGGCCAAGAGGCTGATTCAGACACATCCCTTTGCAAAGCAATTAAGCAAAGAGCCACAGGTGATGCCCATTCATTTCCATTTGAAAACTGTTTTCTTCAGGCTTCACAAAGGGGTGCCCTGAGGCAAAGGCCTTCCTGACATTCAGGGCAACAGAACAATAGGTAAGCCAAAGGCCCAAAGCAGGGTTTCTCCAGGGAGACTTTACTGGTCACACTGATATCTGAGTTTTCTGAGATGCTCACCATTCCTTTCAACTATCCAGTACATGGCCATGTCACCGAGCTTGGAGGTGGTCCATATCTTGGACACAAAACCATGAGCCTATTCTGGAGAGTGGCCAGAATTCAGGAAGAAAACAGGAACTTAGGAAGATAGTAGGTGTTGCCCATCCATAAGGCAAGCCGCAGTCCATTCATAAATTGGGCAGGATGAATGCTGGGAAGCTTTCTACTAGACAGGACACATCCATGGATGCATTCTCTTTTCTAATGTCTACAACCAGGGACACAGTGGGATACACAAACATAGAAACACTCGCCTTGTCAAAAGCCTTACTAGAAACAGTCCACTCCAAACCAAACAAACCGCCTTTCCTACCTATTCTCAGAACATGAGACAAAACCACAAACTCACACCCACACCCACAAAGGCACCTCCTTCCAAGTTGGTCTGTGACTACCCAGAGTGTCATCTGACTGGTGGGCCATACTATGTTCCCCCGAAAGGGCCTGTCCTGTCTCACATCTGGCCTCCTTGGCCAACTCTGTGAAGTTGTCAGGAGCCAGCGGTGAGCCACTACCTGCTTTCTCAGGAAAGGCCCCTCTGCAGAGCTTTCCTGGCATTTGGCCATCCTCACATCAGTAGGTACCAAGAAAGACTGACTCCGTCCTTGGTAAATCCAAACAAGTGAGCCCACTGGGACTGGGACTGGGACTGGCTCTGGGTGCCTGGCTTCCTGGATCCCAAGTTCAGAGAGTTCCATCACCAAGGAAGTGAGGTGAGGTCACTTCCTTCAGGAACTGAATGAGGTCACTGCCTTGGCAACCACTGTGTCCTAACAGTTGCTTCCAAGGCTCCCATGAGATGGAGGCTGCCCCTCCTTCCTGTGACACTTTCACAAGTTAGAATGGAATATCAGCCATAGGCACCAAGGAACAGCTCTCCACACAGGCCTGCTTTGGTCCATCTTGTCTACATTAGGAAGAGAGAGGCTCATTCAGACACATCCCTTCATCCTGACCGGGTTGTTTGCCATGGAAGATGACTTCTGCTCTCTCAGGTCCTTCATAGCTGCCTACATCTTCTCCAGGGATCATTTCTGCATGGACCTTTGAGGTTCTCAGCAGGTGGAAGATCCCCCACATTCCTGTATTGTAAGACCAACTCTGTCCCTGCTCTTCTGTAAAGTTAGATTGAGGGAACAGTGTATGGTTAGGGTTAAGAACCTGTTTGATTTGGGTGAGGAATCACTCTGCTGGATGAAGAATGGTATTGGGAACCTGCGATATTTATAATAATATATAGGTGAAATATATGTATGAAAACAGAAATCCAAGTAAGATTTGAAGGCCAGAAGGGCATTGGGCTCTTGATTGGGATACTTAGCTTTGAATGACTTTCTGCACAGATGTCTCAGATAAATCGATATACAATGGCATAGGACCTTGTACCTTGGGTGATTGAATGTAGAAGAGAACATCCAGTCAAAAAGGGATAGTAGGTAGGATTAGGAAGATAGTTGGTAGGTTTAGGAAGAAGAGTGAGTATACAATTTGGACCAAAAGTTCTTTAGCAATAGGGTGTCGGTTAGAGAGTGAATGTAATTGTCAGCACATGTGAAGAGTCAGTCACAATGATGAACTGGGGAACATATGTAGGAAAGCAGATATCAATAGAGACATGAGGAAATCAGGCAAAGTATAAAGTGAGTGAGAGGATTAGACATTTTCATCAGGGTTGAGGTTGAATATATCATCTTAGGAAGAAACAAATGTGTAGTCACCAATAGGATTGACATTTGAGAGCATTAGGCAACCTGGACAAGGATGTTTTTAGTAATCCATGCTCACTTTCCAATGAGGCTTTGGTACAATCATAAGTGTGACCTTTGCATTTTGTGTCCAGAATATCACTGTGATAAAATGTATATGGAGATCAGGTGACATGAGTATTTCTTCCACCATTTCTGGGAGTAATATGTTGAAGACATATAAATTAGCCTTTGGGGGTACAAATAGGTGTACCCTGGGTCTATGAATATAGAGATAATGCATGAATAGACCATACTGTGAATAAATATTATAACAGGTTCCAATTTAAATAATGGATTGAATTGATATCTGAAAATATATAGGAAATCTGATATTGATACACAACCATTCATTCCAACCAGTTATACATCTAATGGTGATATTAGGGTTATGGTTTACCATGAAGGGGGTGTGAGTTTTGCTTCACAAGGGATTATGGAAATGGAAAAGAATGTGTTTGGAAAGAAGTCTCATGAAAAGACCAGTCAAGAAACGTGGAGGAATACATGTGTTCTGAAGCAGGAAGTGATTGAAAGGGAACCAAATGCCTAGAAATTTGTGAACTTGAGGATGAAATACATATCCTATGATGTGCATCAACTGAAGAAATAGTAATGTACCAGTGTTGAATAAAAATGAACGTCAAGATACACATCATGTCCCATAGGAATCTACTTGCATTGATGTTAAACTGGGTCAGTTACTGTAGAAATATTAGGATTTCAGGACTAGGAAACAAATATGTATTTCAGGTGGATGACTCTTTCTGAGAATAATCTTGTGAAAAGTTGATTATAAATCCACATATATGAACATGAATGGATTTAGAGAGTGTATAATAAGACACATACATTTCATATTCTGAAAAATCTGGAGAGTGTGTGTATGTATATATACACACACACACACACACACACACACACACACACACAAAACACACACACAGACATTAAAGAGTTGAAATATATATGCCAATCGAAATTCATCATGAAATATTTATCATCCACGGATCCAAAAATATTTATTTTACTGAACATGTATTTATGTATCATGTTGTTCAAGTAGGAAGCTCACCTGGAGGTTGAATTTTCAGTTCCAACAGCGTTTAGGAGGAGTGATCTCTTCTCACAATTTGTATCTGCCAAGTCAGCCACCTCACAAGAATGTGCGTGGGATAGGAGGTAGGATTCTATATGTGCATGTAAAAATGCATGTTGCTGAATAATCTACAGAGAAAGGAGACAGGAATTCACATATTTGTTAACTTTCAAAACACATGGAGAACTATTTCTATTAAATTGGACTAGATTTATAACACCTACCCTTTATAATGCAAAAGGCAAGTCCAACTATACACCAGGCCTCCTCTGAACTGCCTGTATTTCTATTCTGTTTGAGTTATTTTTCTCCATCATATTAGTATTCGTAGTCACAATCTAGTAGGGTATGGGTTAGTGTCAGGGATTCAGTATTTCGAAGGGAAAATAGGAAAATGAATCCAATGTGTAGGCAAATATGTGCTACACAAAAATCTTCCCACTCTCATCCAGAACAATGCCTTGACATTACCTTCGCAATAAGTAAGACACAATTTGAGGAGAAGAGTTAGAAAAGCTGTGAATACATATGTGGAATGGAAAATGCTCAGGAGTTCACAACCTTGGAGGTGGTAGAGGAGTTTCCATGAGTAAGGGACAGGGTAAACACTCCACAAACATGGAGCTCTGCTGGCCTAAAGACTTTGTGAGAAACTGCCTCTGAGGTTGGGCACTTGAAATATATGTTGTTGTCAGGAGCTTTAGCTTCCTTTGTAGTGAGACCATCAAACCTGGTCTGCATCTATGTGACCTGGAGGGCATGGTTTCTGATTTTCCAATGAACATGAGGCAGAAGTGCTGAATTCTCTCTTTGCAGGTAAACTGTGGCCACTGGGGTCTAAGTGTCTCCCTGTGTGGACTGTGAAGCCATTTGGTCATCCTCCACTTTTCGTGGTGTTTCTTGCTGCTGCACTGGGAGTTTGGAATTTGCTTCAGGAAATACAAGGAGTTCAACTGGGACACAGTGCTGGAGGGAGTTCTGTCACGTGTCGTGGGTCAGGGTCCTAGGAGAATGCACCAGCCAGGCTTCTATCCCACAGAGCTTGCCCCCTTGACCATAGCAACCTGATTCTGAACATTGCCCTGAAACCTCTCCATATAACAAGATGCCTTTACATAGAAGGGTCTGCTCACTGCACCATGTCAGTCACAAGCCATTTGGAAGCCAATGGCAGATCCACATGGCCCCACCACAGATGTTTTATCACACACCTGCACACCACTGCTCTAGGCCCACTACTCAGCAGGCCCCAACTGACTGGCATCTCTGTTTTACACCATTTTCATGAAACCCAGTCAATCAAGGCACTGTCTGGTACACTCATGATCAGCAACAGGACGTCCAAAGGTTCTCCAGTGCCACCTGGTCATGGGAATTTCAAAAATTTCATGGTATTTATCTAGCTAGCCATTTTTAAAGGATGAAGTTGGAGGCACTGTGGGTTTCCATTCCTTCAGGAACCATTAAATGGCGAGGAAGCTCATTTCAATGAAAGCTCTGGAGAACTCTCACAAACAAGGCTTCCCAAAGAGTGGCCAAAAGGTCACATGAAGCCAGGCCCATTGAGGTCTACAATGTGAGGTCCACGTGTGTTTGGACTCTCAACTATGGCTGCCAGGTCTTTAAGAATAAAATCATGTGATATCCGGGCTGAGATTCCCAGTGCTCCGTGGAAAGCCAGCCTGGGCCTAGATCTCGGTTTCCAAGGGCGACTCTCATGCGTGGCCTCCTAAAATCCCAACACAATTCACGGCAATACTTCTCTGAGGTCAGTTCCAGAACTCAGTCTCGAAGGGGAATCACACCAGAGTTCAAGCCCAGGTGGTCCCAGTCATCTCTTCCCACTGCCACACCAATGACCACAATTCAAACCAAAACACTGCCACATGGCCCTCATCTTCTTCCATATAGACACTCATCATAACCTCTGGCTGGAGGTTTCCATGAGGGGCACAGCCCAAGACAGTGTCCACAATAAGCTCCCTTGCCTCTCATTTGCCTAATGTCAGGGTGGACTGGACACCCTTCCTGTGAACCTGGAGTGATCAAATAGGCCTGCCGTTAATACTGCTCTACTTCTCCAACTGGAGGCCTACTGACTGCCGGGTATAGATTCTTCGTGTGAACTGGAGTCATGAGAAAACCCAAGCACCTATGGGCTAGCCTCTGCAGGGCTTTGAAGAACTCCTTTAACACAAAGGATCCCTATTCTCACTTGATGGAGGTCAGGAACCTTACAGAGGAAGGCGAGAGACTTCATCCACAATGACTGCTTTTGTGCCAATTTGGCTTTGGATGCACACATAGGGTCTTTCTTTGGATCCATCAGGTGCTGACAATGTAAGCCACAGCCTCACACAGGGCCAAGAGGCTGATTCAGACACATCCCTTTGCAAAGCAATTAAGCAAAGAGCCACAGGTGATGCCCATTCATTTCCATTTGAAAACTGTTTTCTTCAGGCTTCACAAAGGGGTGCCCTGAGGCAAAGGCCTTCCTGACATTCAGGGCAACAGAACAATAGGTAAGCCAAAGGCCCAAAGCAGGGTTTCTCCAGGGAGACTTTACTGGTCACACTGATATCTGAGTTTTCTGAGATGCTCACCATTCCTTTCAACTATCCAGTACATGGCCATGTCACCGAGCTTGGAGGTGGTCCATATCTTGGACACAAAACCATGAGCCTATTCTGGAGAGTGGCCAGAATTCAGGAAGAAAACAGGAACTTAGGAAGATAGTAGGTGTTGCCCATCCATAAGGCAAGCCGCAGTCCATTCATAAATTGGGCAGGATGAATGCTGGGAAGCTTTCTACTAGACAGGACACATCCATGGATGCATTCTCTTTTCTAATGTCTACAACCAGGGACACAGTGGGATACACAAACATAGAAACACTCGCCTTGTCAAAAGCCTTACTAGAAACAGTCCACTCCAAACCAAACAAACCGCCTTCCCTACCTATTCTCAGAACATGAGACAAAACCACAAACTCACACCCACACCCACAAAGGCACCTCCTTCCAAGTTGGTCTGTGACTACCCAGAGTGTCATCTGACTGGTGGGCCATACTATGTTCCCCCGAAAGGGCCTGTCCTGTCTCACATCTGGCCTCCTTGGCCAACTCTGTGAAGTTGTCAGGAGCCAGCGGTGAGCCACTACCTGCTTTCTCAGGAAAGGCCCCTCTGCAGAGCTTTCCTGGCATTTGGCCATCCTCACATCAGTAGGTACCAAGAAAGACTGACTCCGTCCTTGGTAAATCCAAACAAGTGAGCCCACTGGGACTGGGACTGGGACTGGCTCTGGGTGCCTGGCTTCCTGGATCCCAAGTTCAGAGAGTTCCATCACCAAGGAAGTGAGGTGAGGTCACTTCCTTCAGGAACTGAATGAGGTCACTGCCTTGGCAACCACTGTGTCCTAACAGTTGCTTCCAAGGCTCCCATGAGATGGAGGCTGCCCCTCCTTCCTGTGACACTTTCACAAGTTAGAATGGAATATCAGCCATAGGCACCAAGGAACAGCTCTCCACACAGGCCTGCTTTGGTCCATCTTGTCTACATTAGGAAGAGAGAGGCTCATTCAGACACATCCCTTCATCCTGACCGGGTTGTTTGCCATGGAAGATGACTTCTGCTCTCTCAGGTCCTTCATAGCTGCCTACATCTTCTCCAGGGATCATTTCTGCATGGACCTTTGAGGTTCTCAGCAGGTGGAAGATCCCCCACATTCCTGTATTGTAAGACCAACTCTGTCCCTGCTCTTCTGTAAAGTTAGATTGAGGGAACAGTGTATGGTTAGGGTTAAGAACCTGTTTGATTTGGGTGAGGAATCACTCTGCTGGATGAAGAATGGTATTGGGAACCTGCGATATTTATAATAATATATAGGTGAAATATATGTATGAAAACAGAAATCCAAGTAAGATTTGAAGGCCAGAAGGGCATTGGGCTCTTGATTGGGATACTTAGCTTTGAATGACTTTCTGCACAGATGTCTCAGATAAATCGATATACAATGGCATAGGACCTTGTACCTTGGGTGATTGAATGTAGAAGAGAACATCCAGTCAAAAAGGGATAGTAGGTAGGATTAGGAAGATAGTTGGTAGGTTTAGGAAGAAGAGTGAGTATACAATTTGGACCAAAAGTTCTTTAGCAATAGGGTGTCGGTTAGAGAGTGAATGTAATTGTCAGCACATGTGAAGAGTCAGTCACAATGATGAACTGGGGAACATATGTAGGAAAGCAGATATCAATAGAGACATGAGGAAATCAGGCAAAGTATAAAGTGAGTGAGAGGATTAGACATTTTCATCAGGGTTGAGGTTGAATATATCATCTTAGGAAGAAACAAATGTGTAGTCACCAATAGGATTGACATTTGAGAGCATTAGGCAACCTGGACAAGGATGTTTTTAGTAATCCATGCTCACTTTCCAATGAGGCTTTGGTACAATCATAAGTGTGACCTTTGCATTTTGTGTCCAGAATATCACTGTGATAAAATGTATATGGAGATCAGGTGACATGAGTATTTCTTCCACCATTTCTGGGAGTAATATGTTGAAGACATATAAATTAGCCTTTGGGGGTACAAATAGGTGTACCCTGGGTCTATGAATATAGAGATAATGCATGAATAGACCATACTGTGAATAAATATTATAACAGGTTCCAATTTAAATAATGGATTGAATTGATATCTGAAAATATATAGGAAATCTGATATTGATACACAACCATTCATTCCAACCAGTTATACATCTAATGGTGATATTAGGGTTATGGTTTACCATGAAGGGGGTGTGAGTTTTGCTTCACAAGGGATTATGGAAATGGAAAAGAATGTGTTTGGAAAGAAGTCTCATGAAAAGACCAGTCAAGAAACGTGGAGGAATACATGTGTTCTGAAGCAGGAAGTGATTGAAAGGGAACCAAATGCCTAGAAATTTGTGAACTTGAGGATGAAATACATATCCTATGATGTGCATCAACTGAAGAAATAGTAATGTACCAGTGTTGAATAAAAATGAACGTCAAGATACACATCATGTCCCATAGGAATCTACTTGCATTGATGTTAAACTGGGTCAGTTACTGTAGAAATATTAGGATTTCAGGACTAGGAAACAAATATGTATTTCAGGTGGATGACTCTTTCTGAGAATAATCTTGTGAAAAGTTGATTATAAATCCACATATATGAACATGAATGGATTTAGAGAGTGTATAATAAGACACATACATTTCATATTCTGAAAAATCTGGAGAGTGTGTGTATGTATATATATACACACACACACACACACACACACACACACAAAACACACACACAGACATTAAAGAGTTGAAATATATATGCCAATCGAAATTCATCATGAAATATTTATCATCCACGGATCCAAAAATATTTATTTTACTGAACATGTATTTATGTATCATGTTGTTCAAGTAGGAAGCTCACCTGGAGGTTGAATTTTCAGTTCCAACAGCGTTTAGGAGGAGTGATCTCTTCTCACAGTTTGTATCTGCCAAGTCAGCCACCTCACAAGAATGTGCGTGGGATAGGAGGTAGGATTCTATATGTGCATGTAAAAATGCATGTTGCTGAATAATCTACAGAGAAAGGAGACAGGAATTCACATATTTGTTAACTTTCAAAACACATGGAGAACTATTTCTATTAAATTGGACTAGATTTATAACACCTACCCTTTATAATGCAAAAGGCAAGTCCAACTATACACCAGGCCTCCTCTGAACTGCCTGTATTTCTATTCTGTTTGAGTTATTTTTCTCCATCATATTAGTATTCGTAGTCACAATCTAGTAGGGTATGGGTTAGTGTCAGGGATTCAGTATTTCGAAGGGAAAATAGGAAAATGAATCCAATGTGTAGGCAAATATGTGCTACACAAAAATCTTCCCACTCTCATCCAGAACAATGCCTTGACATTACCTTCGCAATAAGTAAGACACAATTTGAGGAGAAGAGTTAGAAAAGCTGTGAATACATATGTGGAATGGAAAATGCTCAGGAGTTCACAACCTTGGAGGTGGTAGAGGAGTTTCCATGAGTAAGGGACAGGGTAAACACTCCACAAACATGGAGCTCTGCTGGCCTAAAGACTTTGTGAGAAACTGCCTCTGAGGTTGGGCACTTGAAATATATGTTGTTGTCAGGAGCTTTAGCTTCCTTTGTAGTGAGACCATCAAACCTGGTCTGCATCTATGTGACCTGGAGGGCATGGTTTCTGATTTTCCAATGAACATGAGGCAGAAGTGCTGAATTCTCTCTTTGCAGGTAAACTGTGGCCACTGGGGTCTAAGTGTCTCCCTGTGTGGACTGTGAAGCCATTTGGTCATCCTCCACTTTTCGTGGTGTTTCTTGCTGCTGCACTGGGAGTTTGGAATTTGCTTCAGGAAATACAAGGAGTTCAACTGGGACACAGTGCTGGAGGGAGTTCTGTCACGTGTCGTGGGTCAGGGTCCTAGGAGAATGCACCAGCCAGGCTTCTATCCCACAGAGCTTGCCCCCTTGACCATAGCAACCTGATTCTGAACATTGCCCTGAAACCTCTCCATATAACAAGATGCCTTTACATAGAAGGGTCTGCTCACTGCACCATGTCAGTCACAAGCCATATGGAAGCCAATGGCAGATCCACATGGCCCCACCACAGATGTTTTATCACACACCTGCACACCACTGCTCTAGGCCCACTACTCAGCAGGCCCCAACTGACTGGCATCTCTGTTTTACACCATTTTCATGAAACCCAGTCAATCAAGGCACTGTCTGGTACACTCATGATCAGCAACAGGACGTCCAAAGGTTCTCCAGTGCCACCTGGTCATGGGAATTTCAAAAATTTCATGGTATTTATCTAGCTAGCCATTTTTAAAGGATGAAGTTGGAGGCACTGTGGGTTTCCATTCCTTCAGGAACCATTAAATGGCGAGGAAGCTCATTTCAATGAAAGCTCTGGAGAACTCTCACAAACAAGGCTTCCCAAAGAGTGGCCAAAAGGTCACATGAAGCCAGGCCCATTGAGGTCTACAATGTGAGGTCCACGTGTGTTTGGACTCTCAACTATGGCTGCCAGGTCTTTAAGAATAAAATCATGTGATATCCGGGCTGAGATTCCCAGTGCTCCGTGGAAAGCCAGCCTGGGCCTAGATCTCGGTTTCCAAGGGCGACTCTCAGGCGTGGCCTCCTAAAATCCCAACACAATTCACGGCAATACTTCTCTGAGGTCAGTTCCAGAACTCAGTCTCGAAGGGGAATCACACCAGAGTTCAAGCCCAGGTGGACCCAGTCATCTCTTCCCACTGCCACACCAATGACCACAATTCAAACCAAAACACTGCCACATGGCCCTCATCTTCTTCCATATAGACACTCATCATAACCTCTGGCTGGAGGTTTCCATGAGGGGCACAGCCCAAGACAGTGTCCACAATAAGCTCCCTTGCCTCTCATTTGCCTAATGTCAGGGTGGACTGGACACCCTTCCTGTGAACCTGGAGTGATCAAATAGGCCTGCCGTTAATACTGCTCTACTTCTCCAACTGGAGGCCTACTGACTGCCGGGTATAGATTCTTCGTGTGAACTGGAGTCATGAGAAAACCCAAGCACCTATGGGCTAGCCTCTGCAGGGCTTTGAAGAACTCCTTTGACACAAAGGATCCCTATTCTCACTTGATGGAGGTCAGGAACCTTACAGAGGAAGGCGAGAGACTTCATCCACAATGACTGCTTTTGTGCCAATTTGGCTTTGGATGCACACATGGGATCTTTCTTTGGATCCATCAGGTGCTGACAATGTAAGCCACAGCCTCACACAGGGCCAAGAGGCTGATTCAGACACATCCCTTTGCAAAGCAATTAAGCAAAGAGCCACAGGTGATGCCCATTCATTTCCATTTGAAAACTGTTTTCTTCAGGCTTCACAAAGGGGTGCCCTGAGGCAAAGGCCTTCCTGACATTCAGGGCAACAGAACAATAGGTAAGCCAAAGGCCCAAAGCAGGGTTTCTCCAGGGAGACTTTACTGGTCACACTGATATCTGAGTTTTCTGAGATGCTCACCATTCCTTTCAACTATCCAGTACATGGCCATGTCACCGAGCTTGGAGGTGGTCCATATCTTGGACACAAAACCATGAGCCTATTCTGGAGAGTGGCCAGAATTCAGGAAGAAAACAGGAACTTAGGAAGATAGTAGGTGTTGCCCATCCATAAGGCAAGCCGCAGTCCATTCATAAATTGGGCAGGATGAATGCTGGGAAGCTTTCTACTAGACAGGACACATCCATGGATGCATTCTCTTTTCTAATGTCTACAACCAGGGACACAGTGGGATACACAAACATAGAAACACTCGCCTTGTCAAAAGCCTTACTAGAAACAGTCCACTCCAAACCAAACAAACCGCCTTTCCTACCTATTCTCAGAACATGAGACAAAACCACAAACTCACACCCACACCCACAAAGGCACCTCCTTCCAAGTTGGTCTGTGACTACCCAGAGTGTCATCTGACTGGTGGGCCATACTATGTTCCCCCGAAAGGGCCTGTCCTGTCTCACATCTGGCCTCCTTGGCCAACTCTGTGAAGTTGTCAGGAGCCAGCGGTGAGCCACTACCTGCTTTCTCAGGAAAGGCCCCTCTGCAGAGCTTTCCTGGCAATTGGCCATCCTCACATCAGTAGGTACCAAGAAAGACTGACTCCGTCCTTGGTAAATCCAAACAAGTGAGCCCACTGGGACTGGGACTGGGACTGGCTCTGGGTGCCTGGCTTCCTGGATCCCAAGTTCAGAGAGTTCCATCACCAAGGAAGTGAGGTGAGGTCACTTCCTTCAGGAACTGAATGAGGTCACTGCCTTGGCAACCACTGTGTCCTAACAGTTGCTTCCAAGGCTCCCATGAGATGGAGGCTGCCCCTCCTTCCTGTGACACTTTCACAAGTTAGAATGGAATATCAGCCATAGGCACCAAGGAACAGCTCTCCACACAGGCCTGCTTTGGTCCATCTTGTCTACATTAAGAAGAGAGAGGCTCATTCAGACACATCCCTTCATCCTGACCGGGTTGTTTGCCACGGAAGATGACTTCTGCTCTCTCAGGTCCTTCATAGCTGCCTACATCTTCTCCAGGGATCGTTTCTGCATGGACCTTTGAGGTTCTCAGCAGGTGGAAGATCCCCCACATTCCTGTATTGTAAGACCAACTCTGTCCCTGCTCTTCTGTAAAGTTAGATTGAGGGAACAGTGTATGGTTAGGGTTAAGAACCTGTTTGATTTGGGTGAGGAATCACTCTGCTGGATGAAGAATGGTATTGGGAACCTGCGATATTTATAATAATATATAGGTGAAATATATGTATGAAAACAGAAATCCAAGTAAGATTTGAAGGCCAGAAGGGCATTGGGCCCTTGATTGGGATACTTAGCTTTGAATGACTTTCTGCACAGATGTCTCAGATAAATCGATATACAATGGCATAGGACCTTGTACCTTGGGTGATTGAATGTAGAAGAGAACATCCAGTCAAAAAGGGATAGTAGGTAGGATTAGGAAGATAGTTGGTAGGTTTAGGAAGAAGAGTGAGTATACAATTTGGACCAAAAGTTCTTTAGCAATAGGGTGTCAGTTAGAGAGTGAATGTAATTGTCAGCACATGTGAAGAGTCAGTCACAATGATGAACTGGGGAACATATGTAGGAAAGCAGATATCAATAGAGACATGAGGAAATCAGGCAAAGTATAAAGTGAGTGAGAGGATTAGACATTTTCAACAGGGTTGAGGTTGGACTTTCTGTAAAAGTGGAGGAAAACAAGTCTGTTTCCTTTCCTCATCCATCTCATTCAGAATCATCCTGGATTTCCTATACCATTACTTTTCTGTATGAATCTTAGAATCATCTTAAAGTTCTATTAATATCCTTTTTAGGTATTTGGTTAAAGTGATTTGAATCTAAAGATCATATCACACTAGGAATGATTGACAGCTTTATGCTGGTAGATCTTCTTATTCACAAAGATGGCATTTTTAAAAATAAGCCTTTATTTGAAAGCAGTTTTTTTTAAAGAGAGAGAGGTAGAGAGATAGAGAATTTTCATATTTATTTTTTAGTTTTGGCCGGCACAACATCTTTGTTTGTATGTGGTGCTGAGGATCGAACACGGGCTGCATGCATTCCAGGCGAGCGCACTACCACTTGAGCCACATCCCCAGCCCCAGCAGTTTTAAAATTTATAGAAAAATTGTGATTTTAACATAGCTTTCCTTATTGCTAACATCTTATATGAGTGGGGCACGTTGATGACCATTAATAAACAAATATCAATGCTTGATTATTAAATCTTTCAACTCAGATTTCTTGAATTTTTATCTAATGTTCCTTGCTAAACCCTTCTATCATTTCTAAAAGTTCTTCCATGTATTAAATTGATTTTTATAAACAATTATTGACTCTACAAATAATGGTAATTTTAGCATATCCATTGAAATCCTGCATCTCTATGTTTTTATTGTTGTTCATCGTTTTTGTGCTGGTTGGTATTTTCAATATAACACTGAACAGAAGTGTTGGCAGCTGACTTTTATATCTCATTTTTTTCCTACTTCAAGGGACTGTTTCTAAGCTGCTCCACCTTAGATTCATTTTTTTTCTGGGTATTTCTAGTTTTTTGTTGTTGTTGTTGTTTAATAAACATTCTTGTTTGGTAAAGATGCCCAGTTATCTTCTGAATTTAGGAAATGCTTTCCGACATAAAGAGGGGTTAACTTGTCCGTGAACTTTTGAAGTCCAGCACCCACACAGAAGGGGGAGTGGAACCTAGATGCACTGCTGTGTGACCCTCCACAAGGTGGACGCCCTCCTGCAGGAGTCAGCACTGAGGTCAGGACGATGCGGGTCCCTGCCTCCTGGGGAAGCCCACTGCTGCCCACTCCGTGGGAGTTCTGCCTCTCTGTCCTTCGTGCCCTGAGGTTTCATCCAGCACGAGCAGCTGAGGTGCTTCGGGCATCGTAGGTGAGGGCTCTCCTGCTCCGAGCACTTCATTGTGCAATACACGGAGCGTGATGTTTCCTTTCCATTATTCATGGACATCTGGGATATTTCTAGCTCGAACATAGTGAATAATGCCGGTACAAGCTTTTGATGTGTCTTTTGAAGAATCTACGTGTGCACGTCTTTGAGGTGCCAACGGAGGGATGAAATTGCTTGTGTAAGATGTGGGCTTGTTGAGCTGTGGAGAACTTCAGAAAAGATTCTCCCAAACAGGCTGTTCCCAGTGCACGCTCACCAGCAGCGCATGAGCCTCATCCACTCCGAGGCTAGGTCAAGGCCTGCTCCTGCCCATCATCCACATTTGGACCTCCTGGTGGATGTGCACCGGCTTTGAATGATGGCGTCATTTCATCCCTCTGATGACCAACGGAGTGCAGCAGACCCCCGTGTGAGTTTTCGACCATTTGGATGTTGGCTTTCATGAAGGGTCCCAGGTCGAGGGCGTTCTGAGCCACCTGCACCTCTGACTGACTCGCACACACTCCACCTAGGACATGGGCACATGTGCCACGTGGATTCCACTCTTTCCTGCCTCACTGTGTGTGTGTCTTCCACTGCATGACTGCGTCTTCTTGGGAATGGATGCTCTTAGCCGGGAAGTGGTCCGACCTGGCTCTTCTCTGTCCTTCATGTTTCACGATTTTAGCACCAAGTATAAGGTTTTAGTTACTCAGAGCCCATGAAGATGTCCTTCTAAGGTTCTGGGTACCAGTGCATTGTTAACCTGGGATATTAATGGTAACGTCCCTCTTTGGCTGCCATTTGCATGTGGAGGGACGCATCACAGGAGCCACTTAGGGCTGCTACTAGACCATGCCGTTTGCTCCCACTCTGCGTGTGTGGTGTGTCTTTTGCTGTAGTCAGGTGGTTGCACGGGTGTGGGCTTGTCTGGGGAAGCTCGGTGTGGTCCTACTGCATCTGTCCAAGCTGGCAGCCATGTCCTGTACAGCCTTTGATAAAGAGCTGCGCATCCGTGGTGCAGGGAGGCCGCTGCGGTTTCCCCCTGCCTAGGCTCTTCCCTGGGGTCTGCAAATCCACATGACCTTCAGACTCAGGTCTGAATTTCTACACACTCAAATATGCTCTTGGAATTTTAATTTACATTACATTAAATCTATTTATTAATTAAAGAAGGACTGTCATTTTTATATTAACAAATATGGATGTTTCCTTTCGTAAGTAGGACTTTTCTAAAAAAAAATCATAATTATTTTCAAACTGTCTGTGAAGGACCCACTTTCATTTGGGTTTTTGTATTTCTAATCTAATGTGTTCGTGAAAGAAAATAAAACATGGGAATGTTGAAATTTCCATAAAAGTTTCTATGTGCCTATAAAAATTTTATCTCATCATAAACAGTTAACATTTTACCACCTGTGCTTTGTGTTGCACTATCATAAAGGTCATATACATCTTTCATTACATTAATTTCTAGGTATTTGTTTATTTGATGCTATCAGAAAATACATCAATTTAGTATTTTTGTTCTGCATATTTTGTTTCTGATACGCCAAGACATATTGAATTTTATTATTTGTTTTATATTATTCTTGCAATATTTATTTACTAATTCTGACAATTTGGACTCCTTTGGATTTCTAAACCCATAAATTATATCATCTGAAACAAAAATTTTGTATTCTCTTTTTAAGCTCCTTTGGGCCTTGTCACTTGTTTTCCTTGCCATATTGCACTGGCTGTGATCCACTTTACATTGAGTTTGCTGCATGGTTGTAGATAGGTGTATTCTTGCTGTTGCCAAGGACAACATTTCTCAGAGATCGCCTTGTCTATGTTAGGCTGTCTGCTCTGTTCTGACCCATGTTGATGCAGAAAGTTTGAGTTTCAGAGGTCTCAGTTTATGGGAAGCCAGCTCCTTTGTTCTGGTCATGATGTGAGAAAAATTATCATGGAAGAAGGGTAGTTTGCAAGAAGCCTCTAAACTCATAGCTTCTATGAAGCAGAAAGAAAGGAGGACCAAGTGACAAAATATAATCTCCAAGGACATGCCCGCAGTGACCTCCTTCTTCCAGACACGCACATTCTCCATTTACCAACCAATGCAGCACTGCTTCTAAATTATGAATCCACCCAATGGATTTATTCATGGATTATGGCACCAAACTCAATAATGTGATAATTTCACCTCTGATTATTCCCACATTGACTCACTTCAGCTTTTGAGGTACACTGAACTCCAAAATTTTACATGCCACCCATGATCCCCCAAAGCTATTAACATCTCACCCTGGAAAATGTGTGCAGTATATTTTCAGGAGATGCCCAAATCTAAATAGTTTTAGCATTGCCCCAAACTGCAAGTTCAGAGTCTCTTCTGGGACTCAAATTAGACTTTTGGTTTTCAGACCTTGTAGGAATCAAAATCAACTCATGTATAACTAAGGTACAGTGGCACAGAGTAGGTATTTCCATTCCAAAGGGAGAAATAGGCACACAGAAAGTAAAGCTGGCTGATCAAAACCTAAATGTAGCTGGGCTAACAACTCCTCTTTCCCCATGCTCAGCATCTGGGCACATGTTGTGGACAGCGGGCTCCAAAGGACTTGGGCAGTCCTGACCCATGTCCTCTCACATAGGCTAACTGTATCCTTAGCCAGAAATCTCCTGACATATAGTCCACATTGCCAGCATCTCTTAGTCCCAGGGGTCACTACTGAAGCTTCAACTTCCTTCTACAACTACACACATGACCCTCTCAGGGCCTACTTACATGAATTCTCACTTTGTTACACTTGGACCTTCCAGGCCGACCTTTGCAATCCTATGGAAGCTTTTATGACCACTAACTCCAGGATCCTGCATTCCTGCAGAACCAGCACCACATGCTTGAAGCCAGTGTCTGTCCCCATCTCAAGCAGTAGCCAAGCCTCTGAGGAACATGGAAGGGGCAAGTTTTGTGTGGCTGAGTGAGCATGGAGAACAAACTTTCTAGTAGTTTCTCTTCTCAGTGGAATTTGTATATTCATATCTTGTGAACATGATTTGTGAATCTGGCCAATTCCTGAAATGACCTCTACTGTGTCTGGGTAATTTTTTAGAATCTCTTTGGTGACTGTAATGCATTAACAACCACAATTCCTGAGGCCCAGAATTACTCCCCCTTTTCTGACCAAAATGCAAGTTTACACTCTTCCTTGTGCTCCACCTTCTCCCAGTAAACATGAATAAAAGCTGCTAGAAACATCCATATCATTGCTTGAATGCTATGCTTCCTTGACATTTCCTCCATCAGAGTAATGAGTATATCACCTCTAAATTTAGTCACAGGAATGTGATAGGACATAAGCATAAAGTGGACAACATCTTTGCCAGAATGTAACATAAATGTCTTCTACTCCCTTTTCCAGCAGAATCCTCCTCCTGTGCAGACTCATGAGCACAGTATTTCCTAGCAACAATCCTATCAGCATTGTTGTTTAGAGCTTCCACCATAATCACATGATAAGTTCACTAACATGTTCAGAGCTTTTCCAGCTTACATCTCTAAACTATTCAAAGTATCTATCCCAATTACCAAAGTCCCCACAAGTTTCTGAACCAAATATTTAGGCAAGTCACTGCAAACAACTCACCTGTTGACACCTATTTCTATTCTAGGTGGCTTTTTTTTGTCTGTATTAAAGAGATGACTAGAATAATTAGAGGAGGAAAAATTTATCTTTCTTGGATTCAAAGGTAATTCATAGTCAGCTGTGTTCC
Organism: Spermophilus citellus; assembly: GCF_964194105.1. NCBI lineage: Eukaryota > Metazoa > Chordata > Mammalia > Rodentia > Sciuridae > Spermophilus > Spermophilus citellus. The sequence goes on along the minus strand of NW_027672918.1, from coordinate 695,585 downwards.
TAACTCTGGGCACAATATGAGGCCAAACATCCTGTCAAAAGAGTGTTGTTTAAGAAAGCAGCTCAGGCATGGCCACTTGGAAACACAGAGACGGCAATTCACCAGACAGAAAATGGAAACCCCCAGGCATGTTCACATGGAACTACTTCTTCTAGCCAATACCTACCAGCTTATACTGGTCTCTCATTTAATCCTATGCATGCATTAAAGCTCCTGTAACTCTATCTTTTCACCTCAAATCTTTCTTGCATTGTCTCACACAGGAGCTTGTGTGGGACACCTCATATTGAAAACTGTAACACTTTATAGTGTCCTGTTCAAATATGATTTGTCCTGTGATGCAAAAAGTCCATTGAAACCATGCTGATAGCAATAAGAATGGTCCCTTGAGTGAAACTATAGGAGGCCTGACTAATGGAAAGATTTTGAATAACATGTGTACTTTCACAAGTGATGGTTTGTTTTTGCTTTTTGCTGGAATCTTGTGTCACTCTATATCCAAAAGCAAAGAGAGTTCAGCACCCCTGTGTTTGCCAACTAAGATAAATGGAAAAGACAAAGTTCTGACCTGGCACTCATATGGGTTATTTCCACTATGGACCAGTACAGGGACATGCTCCATGGGCCCTATTGCATGGTGGCTGTTGTCCCTGCTGCATGCTGCATCACTGACACCCCCTCACAGCTCTGATCTCTACTGGGACTGCACTGCAGTGACCTACATATTCTGCCCTCAGGGAACATGAATGAGAGAAGGCAGGCTGAGGACCTTGAACTATACTACAGAGCAATAGTGACCCAAACAGCATGGTATTGGCATCAAAATCGCCTCATAGACCAATGGTACAGAATAGAGGAGACAGGGAGTAACCCACATAATTACAGTTATTTTATATGAGACAAAGGCACCAAAAACATACATTGCAGACAAGATAGCCTCTTTGACAAATGGTGCTGTGAAAATTGGAAATCCATATGCCACAAAATGACATTGAACCCCTATCTCTCACCATGCAGAAAACTCAATGCAAAGTGGATCAAAATTAAACAGCGACTGCAAATATTTGGTGTGTTGAAATAAACGCAGAACAGATATTGGGGACTTGTGGCCTGCACATCTCAATTTCCACAGTGCACTGTTGGGCTTTATCCATTTAGTTTTCAGAAATATAAATTACTTCCTTACCAGAACAACAGCAGAAGTAAGGAATATAGCCAAAAGGATTGTAGTAAGAGTCAGAAGTCTAATTGTGTGACTATAGGTAAATCATTAACTTTTCTGAGTCTCAGATATTTCATCTATACAAATATGGGTCAAAGTTAAAATTTTATAATTCATTTTTTAAGAAGAAAATGAGATAATATATGAAAGATTGCCCATTTATGTGGTTTAAATAATTAAACAGCAAAATCCTGGCGGTTACACCCACTATAGACAATTGACAAAGCAACAAAAGTCTTGGCAATAAATGCTTTCATCACTAAGGAGACATTTTTAGATAGTGCTTACTCTGGAAACTGTTCTCTTCTCACTGAAACAAAGTAAGGCTGATAACATCCTCCAAAGTGTGCTTGGAAGATCACAAGTACCTCTTGGAGGAGACAGGGAGAGTGGAGGAGAAAATATGTTCTTCGGGATAACATATAGTCTACCAGAGCATACACTGAAGCAAAGCAAACCCTCCTGAATCTTCAGCATTTTAACTGATGTATGCAGTATAAAATTAGAAACAGGACCATAAACACTATTATGAAGACTATACTCAGTGGGGTACACTGAACAAACATATATGGGAAAGTAAGTTCTCTGCGATTAGTATGAAAGCTCAGTCTTACCCAAATCCACGTGAAATTTGCAATGGTTTGGCATACATAAGAGGATCAGTGAATGACATCAAACCCAAATGATGAAATAGAGAATCTGAACATGATCTTTCTCTTATTTCTCACTGATCCCTTAGAACCACCAATAGAAATATAATATAAATACAAAATTACATTTTCTAGAAGTCATATTTTAAAAAGTAAGACAGATGAGCTTCATTTAATAATACATTTTACATAATTCAATATATTCAAAATGTCATCCTTTTAACTTGTAATCAAAATAAAAAGATAACTGTTATTTTACATTCTTCATAATAAGTCTTTGATATCTGACTTATGGCACATCTCAGTTCAAACTGGGCACATTTAAAGACAGTTGCAGCATAAGAAAGTAGGGATTGTAAATTAACACTAGGCCATATCATATACTTGCACTTATTTTAAAGAAAAGCCAAGTTTAATAGTATGTTTTAGGTTTTAAAATATTTTTGGCCAACCTCTCTTGGTACTTACGCAGAAGTGAGAAAAGATGATTGAAGGTATCTCAACATCCCTCTTTTTTTTTCACTCAGAGGTTAAGATTTCTGTTGCAATAGCTAGGGATTGCATTGTCATTTCAGATGAATCTCAAGTCTGTAATCAAAAAGTGTAAGTCATCATTAGGTTCCTACACTTGTCATTCTTTTATTATTTTTCATTGTTATCTTAAATATATTTACTTCTTGACAAACAAAGAAATAAAGAATTATATTTAAATGGATAATAAAAAAAAATTACTGCATAAAATCCCTTTTCGTTTTAGGTAGACCTACTGGTACAAACACGTCACCTGGGTGGTCTATTTTTCTTTGGTAACAGGGATTGAACTCAAGGGCTCTAGACCACTGAGTCACATCTCCAGCCCTATTTTGTATTTTATTTAGAGATAAGGTCTCACTGAATTGTTTAGGGCCTTACTTTTGCTGAAGCTGGCTTTGAACTCATGATCCTCCTGCCTCAGCCTCCAGAGCCACTGGGATTACAGGCATGCAGCACTGCATCCGGCACCTGCTCTGTTCTCTTACTTAACTGCAACTGTGTTTTCCTTGGTAGATTACTTCTTTGCACCAAGGTTTCTTGATAGAACTCTATTGGTACTTTGGTTTGGACTATTCCTACTAGCTGAAGGTTATATACTATCTATGGGCCTGGCCAAAAAATGTTAGTAGTTTCCTCAGTTATGGTGAAACAACAACAAAATGCCCCCAGGCATTTCTAAACTTCTCTTGATAAGACTAGTATCACTCTCCCAGTTTGAGAGTCACTGCTTGAAATGTTAGTTAAACTCTGATAATTTAACAAAGCACCTTTAGTTGTAAGTATCCTATATTTTGTAGTTTGCAAATATTCTGTATTTTGTAATTTCTCTTATCAGCTAAAAAGAAAGGATCATAAAATCAACATTTAAGGCCGGGCTTCATGATGCACACTGTAATCCCAGTGGCTCTGGAGGCTGAAGCAGGAGGATCTTGAGTTCAAAGTCACCCTCAGAAATTTAGCAAGGCCTTAAGTAATTTATGGATTTCCTATCTCAAAATAAAAAAAAAAATGTAAAAAAGGGCTGGTGATGTGGATCAGTGGTTAAGCACCTAGATTCAATCCCCTGTGCCCATCCTCCACAAATCAACATTTTAAAAACCAGAATCACTAAAACACCAAAGAAACGCAAAGGCCCTTGTAAACACAACTGAGTTTGCTTCAAAGTTTTTTTTTTGCTTTTTGTTTTCCACTTCAAGTTAACACTACCTTTAAAAAAAATCACATTTTTGAATTTATTTTTTCTGACCTCTAAGAGGGATCATACATTTTTCTACTTCCCTTTCCAAGACTATTCCCTCTTTTGCACTGTGTAATCTTGAATTTAAATCTGAATTAGTTGCATTGATTTTCCCTTGTGTTAATAGTCAAATTATGATACAATTTGAATTATTGAAATGCATATGGAGGGGTTTCTTTTATTATTTTTAATGAAAATTCACGTTTTTTTAAAATTAGCACCTAGGGGACTATAGGTGGAGACTTAATATGTAGAGTCATCAGCATGATAATTGTAATTAAATAAACACAAATCAGTTCATGATAGCTGATTTCATTTACTATTATAATCAGCTTTCTCCTCTATAAAACAGCACAATTAGTCCTAAATTGACATTCACTAATTGTATATTAGAGTTTCAAGGAAAACAATGAAGAGTTACTGACTATCATAATGATTGAGATGTGTTTTGACATCAGTAATTATTATTATTTTTAAGATGGGGGTCTTGCTATGTTGCCTAACCTGATCTCCAACTCCTGGACTCAAGCAATCCTCCTGGCTTGGCCTTCTGAGTAGTTAGGACTACAAGTCACCAAACCAGCCCAGTAATTATTGTTTAGTAGATCTCTTTTTGGACACTAAAATCACTACTAATATGATTGTATATGTTTGAAATTGGTTTTATGAGCAACATACAGATTTGATGCAATTCCCATCAAAATACCCATGAATTGGTGTAAATCTACTTTGTATACAACAAGAGATATGAAAAATTGTGCTCTATATATGTAATATGAATTGTAATGCATTCTGTTGTCATATAAATTTAAAATAATAATAATAATAATAATAAATGTCATTTTTCCAGAACTAGAAAAAACAGTCCTGAAATCCATTTGGAAGAATAAAATATTCAGAATAGCCAAAACAATTCTAAGTCAATAAGCAAGCTGGAGGCATCATCACAATACCTGACTTCAAATTATACTACAAATCTATTGAAATAACCACTGCATGGCTCTGTCATAAAACCAGATACATAGACCAATGGGAAAGAAGAGAAGACACAGAAAAAGATGCAACACAGTTAACAGTCATCTGGTTCTTGACAAAGATGCCAAAAACATATTGGGAGAAAAGACAGGCTTTAAACAAATGGTGCCAGGAAAATTGGTTATCCATATGTAGACAAATAAGACTAGACCCTGTACAAACTTGAAAGAGATCAAAAGCCCAGGAATTAGACCAGAAACTATGCAAATCCTTGGAAGAAAATATACGTTTGAGACTCCAGCATATAGGTACAGGCAATGACTTTCTTATTAGAACTCCCTAAAGCTCAGAAAATAATGACAAAAGTTAATAAACAGGGCTGGGGATGTGGCTCAAGCGGTAGCGCGCTCGCCTGGCATGCGTGCAGCCCGGGTTCGATCCTCAGCACCACCTACCAACAAAGATGTTGTGTCCGCCGAGAACTAAAAAATAAATATTAAAAATTCTCTCTCTCTCCCCCTCTCTCACTCTTTAAAAAAAAGTTAATAAACAGAATGGCATCAAATTAAAAAGCTTCTGGACAGCAAAAGAAACAATTAGTAACATGAAGAAAGAACCTATGGAATGAGAGAAAATATATTTGCTAACTACTCTTTTTTTTTAAGAGAGTGAGAGAGAATTTTTTAATATTTATTTTTTAGTTTTCGGCGGACACAACATCTTTCTTTGTATGTGGTGCTGAGGATCGAACCTGGACTGCATGCATGCCAGGCGAGCGTGCTACCGCTTGAGCCACATTCCCAGCCCTGCTAACTACTCTTTTGACACAGGATTAATATCCAGACTATATAAGAAACTTTAAAAAACTTAACACCAAAACCTCAAATAACCTAGCTTAATTGGGCAAATGAATTAAACAGATACTTCTCAAAATAAGAAATAAAAATGGACAACAAATCTATGAAAATGTTCAACATCATTAGCAATTGGGGAAATGCAAATCAAAACTACAGTGAGCTTTCATCTCACTCTAGTCAGAATAGCAGCCATCAAGAATATGAACGATATGGGGCTGGGGTTGTGGCTCAACAGCAGATTGCTGGGGCTGGGGATGTGGCTCAGGCGGTAGTGCACCCGTCTGGCATGCGCAGCGGCCCAGGTTCGATCCTCAGCACCACATACAAACAAAGATGTTGTGTCTGCCGAAAACTAAGAAATAAAAAAATGTTAAAATTCTCTCTCTCTCTCTCTCTCTCTCTCTCTCTCTCTCTCTCTCTCTCCTTAAAAAAAACCCAGCAGATTGCTTGTCTAGCACGTGTGAGGCCCTGGGTTTGATCCTCAGTACCACATTAAAAATAAATAAATAAAAATAAAGGTATTGTGTCCAACTACTTAAAAAAAAGAATATGAACAATAATAAATGCTAGAGAGAATGTGGAGAAGAAGGGACACTTTTTTCTCTGTTTATAGGATTGTAAATGAATATAACCACTATTGAAATCAGTATGGAGGTTCCTCAAAAGACTAGGCAGGAAACCACCATATAACCCAGCTATACAACTACTCAATGTTTATCCTAAAGAATTAAAGTCACAATACTAGAGTAGTACATGCATATCCATGTTTATAGCAGCACAATTCACAGTTGCCAAACTATGGAGCCAAACTAGGTGCTTATCAAGGATGAATAAATAAAGAAAATGTGGCATGTACACACAATGGAGCTTTATTCAGCCATAAAGGTGAACTATGTCATTTGCTGGAAAACGGATGAAACTTGAGAACATTCTGTTACACAAAATAAGCTAAACTCATAAGATCAAGGGAGCATATGTGTTCTCTCGGATGTGGAAGCAAGGGAGGAAAAAGGAAAAGAAAAGTGAAAATCAAAAGGAGATCAGTAGAGTGTAGGAAAGGGACCAGGAGAGGGAGGAGTGAAGGGAAAATACTGGGGAATGATATTGGCCAAACTGTAGTGTTATATTGTGCATGTGGAAATATGTAACGACAAATACTGCCACAATTTACGACTATAATGTATCAACAAAAAAATGGAAAAAATAAAAGAAAGCAAACAAAAGAACAAAATTGCTTTCATGTATGTATGTATGTATGTATGTATGTATGTATGTATACAGCCTAGCCAAACATCTATTGTGAGCATAAACATTAATACTCTGGAACAGTGATGAGCAAATCATAGCTGTCATCCTGACACTGTTTTTTTTTAAATTGTTCTCTTTATTCCTTTTTTCTCTTTCTTTCTTTCTTTCATTCATTCCTCTCTCTCTCTCTCCCTTCCCTTCCCTTCCCTTCCCTTCCCCTCCCTCCCTCCCTCCCTCTCTCTTTCTCTCTCTCTCTCTCTCTCTCTCTCTCTCTCTCTCTCTCTCTCTCTTTCTTTCTTTCCCAGGCTGGCCTGAACTCCTAGGCTCAAGTAATCTTCCTGCCTCAGCTTTCTGAGTAGTTGTGACTGTTGGAGCACACCATGGTGTCCAACAGTGACACTTGCTTTTGTAAACAAAGTTTTATTAGAACACAGAAGCTTATATTATTTACCCACAGTCTAGGCTGTTTTTGTGCTACACTGGCACTTAAGTGGCAATGAAGACTTGCCTACAAAGTCTAATATATTTATTATCAGTCTCTTTTCAGGAAAAGTTTGTTGATCCCTGATTAGATTATAGATTAAAGTCAGCAGAATGAATACATAACCATTTCTTTTCTTATGACTAAAATTGGCTGTATGAAATGAGATAAATGATCTATTAATTGCCAAGATAAATGTCTCTTCCCTATAGAAAGTGTGTATTCAGGACTAGAAATCTTGGCACTGTATCATGTCAAATGTAGGAAAAAACCTGGCTGTTCATTTTGATGAGACTTAAGAAATTTCTTTTCCAGGGCATTTTGAGGTGTATCTAAACTTTGTAGATAATACAGGGAAGAACATTTTAATCTGCAAATAGATTATGTATATATATATCATTTCACAACTATCATATAATATTAAAGCATCATAAGGGACTGCCTATCATAATAGAAACTTTTATGACTCTAGCCATTAACTTATATTTTTCTAGTTATTGTAGACCCATACTTTTAAGCTAGTGCTATTGGTAAAATATATGATTATTTAAGTCTGATTGCCTTACTAATTTTGACCAGTTTATTTTTCAGATATCCATTTTGGGGTTTACTCTTTCAATTAATTTTGGGTTCCGTGGGCAATGAAATTGTTGTTGAGTATGTAAGATGTTGCAGTTTCTATTTTCTATGTAAGTTCACCTAAGTGACTCTACCACTATTGATGGGCAAGGATATAAGTAATTTAGTACTTTTACTTGAAACGGTTATAGATCTACTGTACTGGATTTGTTTTCCTGACACAAAAGAGTATAAAACTAGAAAAACTAAACATTTTCAGGTATTAATTTCAGACTTGACTGTAGGCCTGGTGCACAAAACACAATTAGGGAGATGAAGCTCAACTAAGATGGTGGTCATACTGAGTTAAGGAGAAAATTATCAAAGTGCAAGATTATCATAGTGGTTGGAATTTTGCGGACAAGAATGTCTGAGCTATTTATGGTGGGTGCAATGTGATTATGTGTGTGTGTTTGAGAGAGAATACTAAAAGCCTGGAGGAAATTTATTTTTGATATGAATGTACCAGATGAGACTCTTTAAGGCTTAGCAGAGTTTGACTGCTATAAAGGAGACTGAAGATGATGCTAAATGGCAATGTTGGAAGAAATTAGGTTTCCAGCAGAGTCAGGTTGCAGCAGCTTCACTAATATACCAGGTACTTAATTAAGAGTTCAGAAATAAGCCTTAGCAAAAAGAACCACACACAAAAGAGTAAAGGGAAAATGGTAGACCTAAATTTGAAACCAAAATTGATTCATGCTGAAAATGTATGAGGCAGCCAGAAAGGAAAACGGAAAAGAAAGGTGTGTGTGTGTGTGAAAGGAATCTGACGACAATCAAAGGGAGATCAGTAGAATAGAGGAAAGGGATCAGGGGAGAGAGGAAAGCAGGTAAAAGAGAAATACTCGAGAATGATATTGGCTAAGTTTTATCACTGTATTGTACATATGTATAAAAACATAACAACAAATCCCACCATTATGTACAAGTATAATGCACCATGAAATATGGAAATAAAGAAAAATACCAAACCTAGTGAGGCACGGTGGAATATGCCTATAAATCCCAGTGACTCAGGTGGATGAAGCAAGAGGATCACGAGCTCAAAGTCAGCCTTAGTAAATTGATGTGCTAAAGCAGCTCAGCAAGACCCTGTCTCTCAGTAAAATACAAAATAGGTCTGGGGATGTGGCTCAGTAATTGAGTACCCTGAGTTCAATCTCTGGAACCAAATAATAATAATAATAATACCAAATCTAATATGATCAAAACAATTCACCAGTAATTAGCCTGCATGACACATAAAACAGAATATCCTTTATAGGAAGACAACATAATCCAGACTTCCTATGATGTATCATCTATAAATGACCAGAATATAATTAAAAAAAAAATTTGGTACCAGGGATTGAACCCAGGGGTGCTTAACCATTGAGCCACAACCTCAGCCATTTTTTGCATTTTATTTAGATACAGGGTCTCATTGAGTTGCTAAGTGCATCCCTTAGTTGCAGAGGCTAGCTTTGAACTCTTGATCCTCCTGCCTTAGCCTCCTGAGTCGCTGGGATTATAGGCATGTAGAATATCATTAAATTTTGCCAGAATGCAAAGAAGATAGAAAAATGAGAACCACAAGAGAAAATATCACATATAAAAAAAGTTCCGTGAGCTGACCCAGATGTTAGGATTAGCAGAAAAAAATTTAAATAGTTTTTATAACTAACTTCAAGGAGTTAAAGAAAAGCTTAATCATAATGAATAAGTAGATATGGGTGTCAACATATAAATGAAAAATTTCTTTTAAAAGAAATAAAAAGTATAGTATTTGAAACGAAAAATTCATGAAACAAATCTATCATCAGATGGTATAGTGCAAAAACAGCAAAAAGTTAACTTGGAGATAGACCAATAAAAATTATCTGGTCTAAAAATCAGAAAGAAAAAAATAGAGACTTGGTTACTATCAGTACAAAGTGACCTAACATACATATAATTAGATTTCTAGAAGAATAGAGGCATACATTGTACAGAAAAAAATATTTAAGACAATGATGGCTAAAATTATCCCAAATTAACAAAAAAGATGTTAACAGATTTAGGAAACTCAGTGAATACTAAGGTTAGTTACAAAGCAAATCACATCTATATGCATCAGAGTCAACTGTAAATAATCAATTGGGAGGAAAAAGGTCTTGAAGGCAATTAGAAAAAAGTGGTGTGTTATGCATTGGTAAAAATGACTAAAATGATAGCTGACTTCTTATCAGAAATGAGAGGTTAGGGCTGGGGATGTGGCTCAAGCGGTAGCGCGCTGGCCTCGCATGCGTGCGACCCGGGTCGATCCTCAGTACCACATACCAACAAGGATGTTGTGTCCGCTGAGAACTAAAAAAAATAAATATTAAAAAAAATCTCCCTCTCTCCTCTCTCACTCTCTCTTTAAAAAAAAAAAAAGAAATGAGAGGTTAAAGTTAATAGAAAGGTTTAAGGTGCTAGAAGACAAAAACTGCTAATCCAGGATAAATACTCTTCAAAACTGAAAGCAGAATAGACATTTTCAAATAAATAAAAAGTAAGAAAATTCAATACCAATAGATCTCTACTATTAACAATGCTAAAAGAACCTCTTCAGGATAAAAGGAGATGATCCATCAGGTAGAAACAGCTGCACTGTGTGTTTTAGTTCACTGTGTAATAAACTTAATGGTTTAAAATAAAAATTCTTTGTTATTTCTCCTTATTCTATGATTTGGCTTTACATAACCTGATGGGTCCTTTGCTCTAGATATTTATTACTGCTTATGTGGTTTCGTTTAGCAGGGATTGTTTAACCAAAGGTAGAACTGACAAAATCCTCCTACCTCAGCCTCCTGAGCCACTGGAATTACAGGTGTGCACCACCACTCCCGTCGGAAAGTGAAGCAAAATCCAAAGGACCACCAGGTAAAGTGACATCTTACTCCCCTAGTCCAGCCGCCGTCCCCTCTCCACAATCTCTATTTGCAATGGAAATCTTACACCTTCTGGATGGGACAGAATGATGTAAATCTCTGGCCAAACAAATGGGAAGGCAGCAGTTAGTTCCTGGTTCCCTTCCGTTAGCCGGTACCGGCTCCAGGGGCGGGCAACTCCACTTCCGCCTTCAAAGGCGGAGTTGGGGCGGGGCTCTGTTTTGCGCATGCTCCCAAGGCAGGTTTTTGGGCTTGCTCAGAGCAAGCGCGCGCTAACGGTTTCCGGTGAGAGCTTTCTTCTGGAGTGGAGGCGGTTTCCTGCGGAGCCCCGGTGGGAGGTGGGTGAGTGCCGGGAGGATAATTGCGAGCTTACGTGTTTAGAAGAAGACAAAAAGGGTGTGCTTGGATTTACCCGTGTTTTCCTTCCGAGTTTTTCTCCCTAATGCTCTAAAATCTTGGGTTCTGGGAAATGAGAGCCAGCTGGAGAAGCTTTGGTGACTGTGGCAACCATGTGTTACCGATTCTGGTTTTTGAGGATTTGAAAAGAGAGAATTTGTGTTATAACTCCTCAAAGTACATGCTGGGTCGCATTTAGAGTCACGTATTATTTCAAACTCAGGTGTTTAACCACGGAAATTGACTTTAAAAGACTTAATTCTGGTAGTAATGTGGAAAAGCAGTATTTTAGGCAGGGTAACTAGTTAGAAAGCTAATGCAGTGATTAACACAATTTCAGGGTGTTGTAGAATTCCAGAGAAGAGGAAATATTGTAGAAATTCTAGGAGGTAGGATCAGAAGCTTTCATGCTTGGGTCGATGTGGCCAATGAGGGAGAGAGACACTGAGCCTCTTGAGGATTAATTCCAAACTCGCTTTGGCATTTGTATTTCTAGCTTCGTTTGCCACCTGAGATATCATTGCCTCCTACCTATCTCTTGTCCTAGTTCTAGTCATTCCTAGTAGTTTTGTGTTCTCTGAATTTCCTTGTCCTCATTTTGTGTGTGTGTATGTGACCTTGGACAAGTTTCATAATTTCACTCCCTTAGTTTTTTTCAACATAATGTGGAAGAAAACAATTAGTATGTAGCGTGAGTGTGTGTGATGCTGTGTGGGAGGGATAGAACCCAGGGCCTCATGCAAACTAGTCAGGCACTTTACCACTGACTTACATCCCTAGCCCCAAATTAAATAATAGACCAGGTATGTAGTAAAGATCCAGTAAATATTAGCTACTACTATTCGTACTGTATTTGTTATTTGCATTTTGTTGTTTCTTTCTCTAGGCTGCTGGGATTACAGGCCTTGGCAAATTCATTCTTTACTTTAAAAGAACTGCAAGTTGCAGGTTGGAGTTGTTAAATGGGTAGAGTGCTTGCTTAGCATGTGTGAGGCACTGGGTTCAATCCTTAGCATCACATAAAAATAAATAAATTAATAAAGGTATTGTGTCCATCTACAACTATATTATATATATATATATATATATATAATTTTAAAAAACCTACAATGGAATGGATCTTGCTGCTCAAGTCATATTTATTATTGGCTGTTTTTCTGTACAATTCAGAAACTTGTGGATCAAGATATACCAAAAGTAACTGATATTCTCAGTTTGGAATAGGTATGAGTGATTTCAGTGAAGAATTGACAAAGACCATTTCAGAGGATGACCAGGTGGAAACATCTGTGCTCACTGGTACAGGAATGTATTTTCCTTGGCTTCAGAAGCATTTAGAAACTGTAGGTAATTAAAATAACAGAACCATTTTAACTTTAGTACAAGGAAGTAATAGATTCAATATGTATACAAAATGAACCATGCTGGTTTAGTTTTTAAGAATATATAAGTTGTTTTCTTGTTCTGACTATAAGCAGAAAGGGAATCATAAGAAATATTCTTTTTTGTTCTGGAATCCTTTTCTTTTGAATTAATATACAGTCTATATTATGTTGCAGCCACATTTTTTTTCAGCAGTGCTTTCTGGGCACTAATATCTAATATATAAGTCTAAATATTGGGCACTTATACATGAAAAAGATATAGTCTCTTCTTTTGAGAAGCACATAGCTTTCAAAAAAAATAATATTTTCCCTCATTTTTATCTAATGTAAATACAAGCAAAATTTTCTATAGGATAAATTCCTTAAAGATATATACAAGAATCAGTTATTTGTACATTGCCCTGTTGGGTGGTATAACCCCAGGAATACATTTGAATCAACACTTTCTTTATTGCGTCAAAATGTCTTTCTTATCCCAGCCTTCTTTCCCCTTTGGCAGGGATTCCTTGGATCCTAGGATTAATTCCAAATTCACTTTGGCATTTGTCTTTCTTGTTTAGTTTGCCACCCGACATATCACTGCAATGAATCTTGCTGATCAAGTGATATTTATCAGATGAAAAGGTGGCTGTTTTTCTGTACAATCCAGAAATTTTTAGATTAAGATAAAAAGTAACTAATATTCTCAGTTTGGAATAGGTATGAGTTATTTCAATGAAGAATCCTAAAGTTTAGCTCCCATTGGAAAAAAAAAAAAATTTACTCTGTCTTTTTATTTGATGATCTCAGTTAATCCTCAGTAAATTTATGTGCTAGGCATTTTAGTATGAAGAAACTGAGTTTCTCAAATTTATACTCTTAAGTATTGCTATTAGGAATCGTGTATCTGATTTTAGAGCATTCACTTCTAACCACTGAGATGAAGGGAACTTAACCTGAGTATAATATTCTTTTAGATGAACAAAGAATATTTCAAGGAAAGTGTGTTTTGTTAGTTTTCTGGGCTAGTTGCCAGGGATTGTTGCTTATTAAACAGCTTGAGTGTAGGTGTTGTTAAATGAAGTCTCTGATTTGGAGATCTGGATGGGGCATTGTATTCTGCATTTCTAATTAGCTTCTAGGTGATTCTAATGTTGCTAGTTTCAGAACCACATCCAGTAGCCAGGCTCAAGATCCCAAGGTGATTTATATGTCCTTATTAGTGATTTATATGTACCTAGATCAATATAGTCTTTGACCTTTTCCACTGTCATATTTCTTTTTTGTAAACTGTGTCCTACTTTGCACAATTTAAAAATTTAAAAATTTGCCTTCTAAAAAGTTTATCAGTTGCAAGAGATAAATTTCCAGCACATGATGGTGTTTTAATTACATTAAATTAAATTACTTTAAAAAGTAGATCTGGTAGAATCTAAATAGCAGAGATGTAATGTCCTTTCATTGCCAACCTTAAAACATTCAATGAAAAAACTTTTTATAAATGGAAATTTTGTATTGTTCCTGTTTTTGTAGTACATTTTGCAGTAAAAGTATGTCTGTATTTGCACTTATTTTTAACGTCCTATAAATTTTTAAGTTTTAAAATTTCTTGTGGGTTGAGATATGTGTTTTAAATATTCAAGTAAATTTTAATTTTTTAATCTTACCCCAGTTACTTCATGTATCATTAAGAATGTTAACTTTAGAATGAGAAAACATCTGGCATTAATTCTATATTTTAATGAATGTAAACTCTGAGAAACTTTAGTCACATAGGGAAGTAGAATGGAGTTTAGTTAAGCAAGTATCAGATCTTCGACTCATGAGTTACTCACAGAAAATTACATGTTCTGTTTAAAATTATTAGAACATTCTACAGTTTTGATAAAAGAATTGGGAATCACTTGACTTGCAAAAGTAAATATTAGAATCATTCAGTTTTCATCATGTGTTGAAAATACCTTCAGGTAATATGTAATGATTTTGATTGTGAGACCTTGATTATGGGCATAGCACTCTAGGAGATTAATTTCGGGAAACAATATACAAGGAGGTAGAATCTTCAAATTGATTGCTTTAAGAGGATCTTTGCTTTAAGAGGACCTATTGGTCTATTGTATTTGCAGGGGTAAGGGTACCCAGCTAGAAGACTGCTAGCCTAGAGGGTCTGGTAGTTGTATAGGAAGGAAAGCATAGTAACCAGTCACTTATATAATGAGGTTGTTAACTAAGTCCAGATATCCTTAAAGGAATTGCTAATACTTAAGGGATATAAATGCTAATGTCTATAGCTGTTTTAATTTCGTATGCATTTAATATCATTGTGTTACTGGGAAATTGGTACTTAAAATATAAAAGCCCAGCTAGGTGAGGTGGCACATGCCTCTATTCTCAGATAGTTAGGAGCTGAGGCAAGAGGATGGCAAGTTTGAGATTCAGCCTAGGCAAGTAAATTAGCAAGACCTGTCTAACAAAAAGAAAGAAAAAAGGAAAGACTATAACTGCTCAGCAGTGGTAGAATACTCCTGGTTCAATCCCTAGTACTGTAAAAATAAACAAGTTTATTTGGAATTTTCAGAATATTGGTGGATAATAAAGACTGTGCTTGCATAGGGTGACTGGTGATTTTTACCTATTCTAATTACCAGGGCTTGTGCTTTGGGGGATCTTATTGAGAGATTCTCCTCATTTCCTCCATGGGTTGTGCACTTGTTTTCTACTCTCTTGTTCAAAAAATTGCTTAATGCCAAGATGAAAGGATGATTGAATGAGATTTGAAGGATCTGGTGATTGTAGTAGCCCAAGAATGTAATTTAGATTTTTAGAAATTTGCTAAAAAACAGTATGTATGTAAGAGTTTGTTTCAAAAGAAGTTGACTTTGATACTTGGGGATGGACTGGGTCAAGTAATACCTACTGTTCTATTTATCAGAAATTAAGTTTTTGTAATAGTTGAATTGGAGTCACTGGGTGACCCTTATCCTTCATCTTTACAGTGACTGGAGGGAAAAAGAAGAAAGATTTTGCTCAGACAACAAGTGCTTGTTTAAATTTTATCCAAGAAGCCCTTCTGAAGCACGAGTGGCAGCAAGCTGCAGAGTATATGTACAGCTATTTGCAGACCTTGGAAGATTCAGACACCTACAAAAAGCAGGCTGCACCAGAGGTAAACAAAGTGTGAGTCTGCTGAAAGAAACAGCAGATTCCTGAAAGATTTTGCCTCTAGCTCCATTCACAAAGCTTTAGGGGGATTTCAAACTGAATTTACTAAAATCTGCTAAAAGTAATGTTGGATGTAGAAATTATATCAAGACTAAAAATAGTCTTGAGTTGTGCATTCTCAAATTTCCCAGTATTCATTCATTCCAATAATAATTCCTTCTTACCTTGTATTATTTTACCCTCTGTATAGGGTAAAATTAACACCTTTGTAGATGAGGTTAAGAAAAGAAAAGATCAAATTGGAATGGGTGAGCACATCACACAGGAACCCTGATTACAGTGTTTTTTAGCAGAGGAGTGAATGAGGATTTAAGGTTTTAAAAGGTTCACTCTACATCATTAGACATTAGGAAAACAAAAATCATTTTTAAACCACGATAAGATATCACTTTAAAACCAACAGGATGACTAAAATCAAAAAGAGACAATAAGGCAAGGGTGTAGATAAGCTGGAACCCTCAACACCTTTCATCTACAAAGGTGTTAATTCTTTTTTTTTTTTTTATTAGAAATCATTTTAATTCCCACTTACTCCACAGGTTGTGCACCTGTTTTGTACTCTCGTTCAACAAAACTTGAAAGTTTTTTTCTCCAACCAGAGTGTTCTTTTTGTCTTTTTTTAAAATAGCTTTATGGAGACATTAGCACACCATACAATTCACTGACTTGTACAATTTAATATTTTAAATATTTTCACAGAGTTGTGCGAACATTAGCCACAATTTAAATTTAGGATAGTTTCATCTTCTACAAAAAGAAAACCTGTACCTATTTGCAGTCTTTCCTCATTGCTTCTCTACTGACTCGTAGCCCCTGGAAGCTACTAATCTACTATTTTCTATGGTGGACATTTCATATAAATGGAATCTTATAATGTAATGGTCATTTGTGAATGATTACTTTTACTTTGTAAAATGTTTTCAAGGTTCATTTATGTTGTAGTAAAAGTATTCGTGCTTTTTCCTTTTTATTGGCAGATATTCTTTTATATGGACACACCACATTTTATATATCCATTCATCAGTTTGTTAGACATTTGGGTTGATTATACTTTTTGGTTATTGTGAATAATGCTTCTATAAATATTCATGCACAAGTGTTTGTATGTGGATGTTTGTTTTGATTTTTCTTGGGTATATTCCTAGAGTAGAAATTTAGATCATGTGGTAATTGTATTTAACTTCTCAAGAAACTACTGGACTATTTTCAAAAGTGACTCCACCATTTTATATTTCCATCAGTAATATTTGAGAGTTCCAGCTTCTCTACACCTGTGCCTTGTTGTCTCTTTTTGATTTTAGTCATCCTGTTGGTTTTAAAGTGATATCTTATCGTGGTTTAAAAATGATTTTTGTTTTCCTAATGTCTAATGATGTAGAGTGAACCTTTTAAAACCTTAAGACCTCATTCACTCCTCTGCTGAAAACACTGTAATCAGGGTTCCTGTGTGATGTGCTCACCCATTCCCATTTGACCTTTTCTTTTCTTAATCTCATTTCCTGTTACTTGCTCACCTGTATTTTTTTTCCAGTCTTACTAGCCTTGCTCTTATTAGAATAAGCCAGGCATATTCTGCCTCAATATTTATCTTATTCATTCATTTATTTATTTTACTTGGAAAGATCTTTTTTCAGCTACCATCATGTCTGCCCTTCTGTATGACCGCTTTTCTGTGACTTCTGTGAGGTCTACCTTGATTATTTAAAATTACAACTGCATTTCTTGCTTTCTTATTCCTACTTTATACTGGCACTCTTGAACTCCATGTCCTTCTCATGCTTTTCCAGTAATACTTGTCAATATAATTATGTTTCTTGTTTCTTGTGTGTCTCTCCATATCAAATGTACATTTCTGAGGGAAGGGGTAAAACAGTGCCTGAAACGGTGCCTGGCATATACTGCTAAATTTGTTGAGTAAAAAGCAGTTTCTCCACAGATAACTTAGAAATAACTTTACTTGACTATTTCAGGTGCTTTTACTAATGTAGTAACCAGTGCATCAATGTAATGGAGCCAAAACCAAAAATACCAAATAGTACATACATGCTACTTGGTGTGTGTGTGTGTGTGTGTGTGTGTGTGTGTGTGTGTATGTGTGTGTGTATGTGTGTAAAAAGAAAATATAATTATTGACAAATTTTAATTTAGGGACTAAAGTTACATATATCTGTAAATCATTACTAATGATTTACATTACAGAGAGGCATTATATACCTCTCTTTTGTCCAGATTTTGTTTTATAAAATGAAGAAATTAAATGAGTGGCTTCCAGATACTTGTTTGAATCCTTTTGAACTACCTAGGGCATGTGTTGAAAATATAGATTCCATCAGTCACTGTGGAGTACAGCTGAAATCCCAAGCAGCTCGAGGCTGAGACGTGAGGATTGCAAGTTCAAGACCAACCTCAGCAATTTAGTGAAACCCTGTCTATCTACCGCGTGTGCGCGCTCTCTCTCTATATATATATATACACACACACACACATATACACATATACATATACATATACATACATATGTACGTATGTATATTTATTTTTGGTACTGTACTCCTGGGGCTTTTAACCACTGGCTTAGCCATTTTTATGTTTTATTTTGAGACAAGGTCTCACTAAGTTGCTTAGGGCCTTGCCAAATGGCTGAGGCTGGCTTTGAACTCATGATCTCCTGCCTCAGCATCCCAAGCTGCTGGGATTACGGGCATGGTGGCTTAGAATATTTATTTTTAATAAGTGCCCCAGGTAATTCTTATGACTGGGTTTAAGAACAACTGTAGATAACTATAAATAATGAATAATCTTTAAGTTTTTGTTTTGGTGGTGCTGGGGATGAAACCTAGTACCTGCCTTGCTAGGCAGTGCTTTTACCACCGTGCTACTCCCCAGCCCTCTATAAGTTTCTTTAAGCTCCTCAATGCTACTTTTGATATTCTACAATGAAGTCGTGATCTTTTTTTTTTTTTTTGTAGTTGCAGATGGATAGAATGCCTTTATTTGTTTATTTTTTATGTGGTGCTGAGGATTGAACCCTGTGCCTCATGCATGGAAGGTAAGTGCTCTACCACTGAACTGTAGCCCCAGCCCTGTTTTTTTTTTTAAATTGGGAATATGAAGTTATTGTACCAAACAACCAATGTGTGCCTTCTAGAAATAATTGACTTTGAAGTTCACTTTAAAGTTGGTATGGTTGAAGTACTTTAAATGGGAGTAAGAGAAATAGACATTTGCTTCCATGAAAAAAGAACTCTCAAGTTCTTTCACCAGGATTGGTGATCTGAAGAGAAAATATATTTTATTCAAATTTGTTTATATTTAATGATAGTTCTTAAATTTGTGTTGTAAATATTGGAATAAATATACTCAATATTGGTAAGATCTTAAGAAACTAGACTGTTGCACTCACTTTGCTGAGAATAAAGATGAGGTTGAGACCAGTTAAGAAGCCAATATTACCAAAACCTAGTTTCTGACTTATTCTTCCTATACTAATTAAGTTTTATACTTAATAATATCTTAACTGCCTCTTCCTCTTTTAGACTGCTAATCTAATAATGGCACTGTTATACTTACCTAGAATTTAAATACTAGTATTGAAAAGATTTTGTCATGTGAGATCTAACGTTAGTTTTACTGGGTAAAGTACGATAACATAGACAATTATGATATCTAGGGAAAGGAATTTTAGGTTGTTTTTATATGTAACCAGAAAAACAAAACTTACAGGAAAAACAGAGTAAAGGCAGGGTTGGACTTTACATTGGGTAATAATTTCTGCTTTGACAGGTTATTTGGAGGCTTGGAAGTGAAATTTTCTTTTATCACCCCAAAAGCAATGTGGAGACTTTCAATACCTTTGCTGACCGGATGAAAAATATTGGTGTCCTGAATTACGTAAAGGTAAGAACATAGACTTTGTGAACTTATATTTCCAGTGTTCATATTGTTTTCTGAATTGTTTGTATCAGTGTAAAGTAAACAATAATGAAGAAAGGGTAAGATACTAGGATAAATAAGAAAGAAAGCAGTGTTGTGGCAGCCATTCCTTAGTTTCTGATCACCTTCCATGTTGTCTGATGGGAAATACCTCCTCTTTGTTTATCTCTGGCTGCCAAAACCAGTCCATCAGATGTTGAAGTTGTGCTTCTACTGTTTGCCCAAGTTATTTGTGCTGAGTTGGTATTTTTGGAAAAAGCGAAACAAGTGGGGAATTTGAATGTGTAAAAACATTTTAATTCCTATTTGCATTGAACCTTCTCTCCAAGTTAATGTTTTATTAAAATTATTACCAAAAGGGCTGAGACATTTCCAAGATATATATTCATTCTCTCTCTCTCTCTCTCTCTCTCTCTCTCTCTCTCTCTCTCTAACTAACAGAACACTTTTCAATAAAATTTTATAATTTGCTTTTAATTATTTTTCAAGGCCATAAGGTTTTACTGGAATACAGCCACACACATTCATTTCCATATTGTCAATAGCTGTTTTTTAATGAAAATGAGTAATTATGAAGAAGCCATGTGCCATGCAAAGCCTAAAACATTTACTTTGTAGCTAGTTTTAAATTTTGTTTTGTTTTTACTTTTCCTGTTTTCTGGAATTTTAAATTGTGATTGTATATAATGGAACATGCTATCTTAACCATTTTAAGTATACAGTTCTGTGGTATTAACTATATTCACCATGTTGTAAACTATCACCACTATTTCTAAAACATTTCCATCACTCCAAACAGAATCTTTATATTTATTAAGCAATAGTTTCCCATTTTCTCCTCCTCCCCATGCTACTGACAGTCTCTAATATCTTTTCTGTTTTTTATGAATATGCCCATTCTAGATGTTTTAGATAAGTCGAAGCATGCGCTTTCCTTTCCATTGGAATTGACATCATTCTCCAACACTCCCTGTTAAGGTGTTTTCTTTTGAGCTGATTTAATATATTTAAAATAGTTATATTATTGGTTGTCTACTGTAGCCCAAACTAGGAATTAGTAGTATGCAAAAGTTAAATCTCATTTAATTTTTTAAATTAAAATTAAATCTCATCTAATCCTAACAACACCCTTCTGAAGGATTAAGAATTGCCTCATACAACAGGTCAGACAAAAGGACAAATTAGTTATTCAGATTTATTTAGCATTTAATTGGCATATGAGCCAGGACACTGTCTTCAAAACCCCTGTTTTTTATTGTTGTTTTTTTTCACTATTGTACTGTCTTCTCTTTGTAAGTTTACATAATTTAGCTTTCATTTACATAGTGTCATTTCATCTTTCTTCTTTGTTAGGTTGAAATTGTTGATGACAGGGACAGTGTCTTATCTTTCGTATCCAATCAAGGACTTAGTCCATCATATATTTACTGTGTTTTTTGAGTAATGGTTATCTTAATGACTTCAGTGACAGTGGGCTTTTTCTTATTACTGGTGCAGATCTCCTTACAACATGCATTGTACCTTATGCATCATGGAATGCTTGAGGATGCAAACAGAAATCTAAGTCAGGCAGAGACATGGAGATATGGTGAAAAATCATCTTCCCAGGAAATATTAATCAACCTTGTTCAGGCCTACAAAGGGCTTTTGCAGTATTATACGTGGTCCAAAAAGAAAGCTGAATTGTCAAAGCTTGGTGAGTGAATATGAATAAATTATTTTCTTATGGTGAAGAGACTGAAGAGCAGAAGGGATCTTAAGGAGTAATCTAGTAATCCATCTACTGACTTCATTCAGATAAATTCTTGACCATCCTTTATGATATTTCTGATATATCATAAAACTTCTTGGTCATAAATGAGATGATTCATTGCTAAATTCATGACCATTTTAATGATTTTTAAAATTTTGGTCAGAGGTAAACAGCTGGACCTCAGTGGTGAAAACACATTCAGTAGGTTAAGAGCTAAGCTCCATTGCAGTTTGTATAGAGGCGATTCAGATTCTTAAATAGAAAAGTGGGAGGGGGGATAACAGTGCCTTGAGTAGAGTAAGAAAAGTGAAAAATTCTAAAGAAGGGGTTGTTCATGTGAAACCTATCTGGATTTACTAACTGGGTTTATGCAAGTGAGGCATATACTCTCCCACAGAGAGTCAGGAGCCCTATCTTTAGAAGTGTTGGCTAGAACAAACTAAATTCTTTAGGCAGCCTTGAGTATACCCTTTAAGGAGCCCTAAGGTTATCCTAGGGATATAGCCTCGCGTTAGAAATTATCTTAGTGTTTCTTGGGGCTGGGGTTGTGGCTCAGTGGCAGAGCACTTGCCTCACACATGTGAGACACTGGGTTCAATCCTCAGCACCACATAAAAATAAATAAAATGAAATAAAGATATTGCATCCATCTATAACTAAAAAATATTTTTTAAAAAAGAAGAAATTATCTTAGTGTTTCTTAAAGTCTTTATAGGTAGGCCAGGATTGGGGCATAGTCCAAATAGGGACTAGGCTTAGAGGAGCTGGTTGGAGTTTGATCTGGGAGAGAGTTTTTGAATTTATGAGAAAGGTTGTAAATTTTCTTTAGCAGCCATTATTACATGTAATAAACTCTTCATCTTGTGTGTTTAGAGTAGAGTTTAGTTTGTTCCATATTATTGTTCCCCAGAATAACGTTTAAAGAATACCGCAAGTTAAAAAGTAATTTCTGTACAAAGGTTATAATGCAATTTTTTTGATTTACTGGCCATACCAAAAATTGAGCACTCAGTTCTCAGGCTGAGTTCCCCTTCTCTTAAACTTCTTTGGTGATATCATCCTCTCCTACTCCCAGATATACATTCTTTGAAGCTACATGATTCTCTGCACTTTTCTTTCCCTTGTGTAGTTTTCCTCCATAGCTTCTCTAGAATTAAGTCTTTTCTATTTTCACATCCTTCATCCAAATTTTAGCCCTGGTATTTATCACCTTATAGGTGATAAACACTATTTTCTTATTATCCTTATGTAGTAAGTAATATTTCTTTTGTCCCTAGGCATGTAGATTTCGCCAATCTCAGTTCCCATCCTCCTCCTTGTGTTACCTCTTCTTGTCTCCCAAGATTCTTCTGGAAGGCCCTAATGTTAATCTTGTGACATTTTTGCAGATTCTTCATCTATCATACCCTCTGTCCTTTAAGATTCTTCGAAACCTGCCCTGGCACCTGATTCATAAACCTTCTATATCAGCTGCCTGTTCAGCCTATGTCATTTGGCTTTTCATCTCTTGCTTTTTAATTGTTCTAAGTTTTTTCAGGTATATTTTATGCTGTATATTCTTATTTAGATTAAGCCATCTTTTGATGTCACATGTTTGTCTTCTATTTCTTTTGACTTTGCTATCATTTCTGATATAATTTTCTTTTTTCATCTATTTTAACCTTGCTATCATTTCTGGTATAAATTTTCCTTTGAAAAAGGCTTGTTGATATTAATTGATTAGGTGAGTTTTACAATCACTATTTACTTTTTTATTACACATGGTTAGAAAAAACTTGAGCAAATATTTGACTAAAGCAATTGTAATATGACATTTAGACTGTCACTCTCATGACTAGATTCAGTACTTTTAGGCAACTGACATTTTGTTCTCTGGCTACAAGAGATGAAGGTGAGACACTGTATGGAGCAATATGGAGTCCATATTGGTTCACTTAGAAAAGAATATCAACATCTGTTTTTATTGTGGTATTATGTTGTGCTTCTACTAGTTGTTGCTATTTAAATCTTAATGTTATGAAATATAATGTAGACAAGAAAACATATGAAATAAATGAGTGCTGTAATGCATAAGTTTAAAGTTGCATTCCTCTAACTACTATCCTGATTAAGGAACACAGCATTGCTGTTACCTTAATGTAAAAGTTTTATATGTATGCTTTCCTGATCATACTTCATCCCATTCTGTATCACGAAAATCACTGTAAGGTCTTTTAGGGTTTTCATTCTCTTGCTTTTCTTTAAATGGTAAACAAAATTGGTTTTGCTTATATATGAATTTCTTGCCTATATATAAATTTTTTACTGTGTTTATTTTTTTGGGCCTTGCATATTTTATTCAACATTGGTTTTTAAGACAATTGTATTGTTGAATGTAACTCTAGTTTATTTTTACTGCTAAAAAATGTATGTTATCGCGCTAATTATTCTTTCTGTTATTGATGGCCTTTAGTGCATTATAGTTTAATGCTGCTTTGAAATTAACCCTTCATAAGCATGCATTGCTAGGAGTAGAATTGTCATAAAGTATATGCATCTTTGTCACTGTATGAAATACCTTAGGAAGCTAACTTTACAAAGAGAAAAGGTTTATTTAAGTTCATAGTTTTGGAGATTCAGTGTCCAAGATTGGGTGGCTCTACAGTAGGTAGAAGCAAGTGGTCACATCTTGAATATGAGTGCCAAGGAAAAGGAGGGTGGAGCCAGGCTGTTTCTGTTCTAACAAGCCTCTTGTCAGAACACAGGAGGCTACATGAGAATTAGCCTGAGGACCTGAGGACCTCCCACAAAGCTCCATCCCCCACTGTTTTCATCTCTCATAGTACCACACTGAGGCCCAAGCCAGTAATCATAGTGTGTCTTTTGGCAACAAAAACCATGGCAATATATAACATGCTAAACTCTGGTTTCCAAAGTAGTACCAATTTATATTCCACTGGTAATCTGATTAGGGTTTTCTTTTGTCAATATGTTCCTTAACATTCGTTAATTTCAGAATTTTTTTATATCTGTTAGTTTATTGGGTATAGTGGTCTCATATTTTTTAAAAAAATAATAGCTTTATTGAAAATTGAGAATATAGTTTATATGCCACATAAATATACCCACTTAAAGCATATAGTTTTTAATATATTTATAGAGTTGCCTAGTAATCATCACCACCATTAAATTTGGAACATTTTCATCACCCCAGAAAGAAACCCTAAGCTCTCCATTTCTTCATAAGCTTCTAGGCAACCACTAATCTACTTTCTGTCTTTTGAGATTTATTTATTCTGGGAATCTCATGCAAGTGGAACCATCTGTACAATATGTGCTCACTTAGCATAATGATTTTAAGGTTGCAAGTAACTGTATTTCATTCTTTTTTGTTGTTGAATAACATGCCATTGTATAGAAATACCACATTTAACCATTCCACATTTATCAATTGATAGACATTTGGGTGGTTTCTACTTTTTGAATAATATTGCTGTGAATATTTATGTACAGTTTTATTTTTCTTGAATATGTTCCTAAGAGTGAGATTTCTGGATTATATAACTATGTTTAACCTTTGGAAGGAGCACTAGATTGTTTTCCATAATAGCTGCACTATTTTAAATTACCACCATTATCAATGGAAGGGTACTAAAATCCATGGTATCTGTGATTTTGATTTGCATTTCTATAGGGACTAATTATGTTGAGCTCTTTTTATGTGCCTGTGAGCCATTTGTATGCCTTTGGAGAAATTCATGTCTTTGCATATACTTTGATTAAACCATTAATTTTTAGTTATTGAGTCATGAGTTCTTTATATGTTCTAGACAGAAGTCTCTTAATAGGAGATATTTTCTCCTATTCTGTAGGTTGCCTTTTTACTTTCTTGCTGATGTCCTTTGAAACACACATTTTTTTTTATTTTGATGAAGTCCAATTATGTGCTTTTGCTTTTGTTGCTTGTGGTTTTGTTGACATATCCAAGAAACCATTGCCCACTTCAAGGACACAAAGATTTTCACTTACAAGAGTTTTATAATTTTAACTGTAGCATTTAGGTCTTTAATCTATTTTGAGTTAACTCTTGTGTGTGATATGAGTTAGGAAACAATCTAACTAAATTATTATGCATGTGAATGTCCAGTTGTGCCAACATAGTTGTTGAAAACAAGTATTTTCTTACTGAATTGTCTTGGTACCCTTCTTGAAAATCAGATACCATAAACATGAAGGTGTTGTTTCTCTACACTCAATTTTCTGTCATTGATCTATGTATTTTCCTCCTTACACCTATATCATACTGTCTTGCTTACTGTAGCTTTGTAATGAATTTGTAAAGTCATGGTATGAATCTTCCAACTTTGTTCTTTTAAAAATTTTTTATTCTATTCTCAGTCCCTGGGATTTTCATATAAATTATAGTTAGCTTGTCCATTTATACAAAAAGATTACCTGTGGTTTTGATAGGAATTATAGGACTCTGTAGACTAGTTTAACAATAGTGGTCTTCCAACCTGTGTATCTGAGGTGTCTTTATATTTATTTGGGTCTTTTGAAATTTGTTTCAACAATATTACTTTTCAGATGGAACTTTTCATCTCTTTCATAAAACTTACACCTTTTATTTTTAGTTTTTGATGCTTTTACAAATGGCATTGTTTTCCTAATTTCATTGTTTGCTTCTTTATTGTAAATTCATTTTTTTGTATTTATCTTGTACCTGGCAACATTGATGAATTCATTTATTAATTCTAATAAATTTTTAATGGAATTTTAGAATTTTCTAGACAGAAAATATAGTTTTCCTTTTCAGTCTAGATGTCTTTTCTATAATTTGCTGAAAGCCCTAGCTAAAACCTCCAGTATAAGGAATAGAAATAGTGAGAGGGGACACTCTTATCTTGTTCTTGATTTTAGGGAAAAAAGCATCCAATCTATCACTATTAAATTTCATGTTTACTGTGGGTTTTTCATAGATACTGTTTAATCAGATTGTGGAAAGTTCCTAGATTGTCCATGGTCAGAAGATGATCATGTAGTTTTTGTTCTTTGGTCTACTGATTTGGTTTAGATCAGTATATCTTTATTTACATTAATAGATTTTTCAGTTGTTAAGCCAACCTTGCATTCCTAGAATAGATCCCACTTGAGCATGATGTATTATTCTTTTAACAATAGCTCAATTTACTATTGTCTTAACAGAAGTTCTCAATACTAAACGACTTTTCTCTCTCTTTTTTGTTTTTTTGTGATGCTGGGGATTGAACTCTGGGCCTTCACCAAATGACTTTAAATTTTTTTTTATCTTCGGGCAGATGAAAATGATTATGCATACAGTTCAGCAACCCAAAGTATGCTCAGTGACAGCTGAAAGACATCTGTAAATATTTGTGGATTGATTAAAACTCCTGGAGTTTGGGACCCTTTTGTGAAGAGTTATGTAGAAGTAAGTAGACTTTTCATAAAATTGTATTGGTTTTATTTTTGTCTTAAGCCTATTCGAGATTGCATTTCTAATTATCTTTATTGATCAGGAGGAAATTTAATGGAGAAAATTGTTAGGGTTAGGGTTAGGGGTTAGGTTTAGGGGGTTAGGGTTAGGGTTTAGGGTTGGTTAGGGTTAGAGGGTTAGGGTTAGGGGTGAGGGTGGGGGTGAGGGTTTAGGGTTAGGGTTAAGGTTAAGGTTAGGGTTAAGGTTAGGGTTAGGGTTAGGGTTGGGGGTTAGGGTTAGGGGTTGGGGTTAGGGTTAGGGTTGGTTAGGGTTAGGGTTGGTTAGGGTTGGTTAGGGTTAGGGTGAGGGGTGGGGTTAGGGTTTAGGGTTGGGGTTGGGTTAGGGTTGTTAGGGTTAGGGTTTAGGGTTAGGGTTTAGGGGTTAGGGTTAGGGGTTGGGGCTAGGGTTAGGGTTGGGGTTGGGGTTAGGGCTAGGGTTAGGGGTTAGGGACTGGAGCTAGGGCTAGGGCTTAGGGTTGGGGTTGGGTTTAGGGTTTAGGGTGAGGAGTGAGGGGCGAGGGTTTGGGGTTTGGGGTTAGGTTTAGGGTTTAGGGTGAAGGTGTAGGGGTTAGGGTTTTGGGTTGAGGGGTGAGGGTTTTTGGGTTTGGGTTAGGGTTTTAGGGTTAGGATTATTGTTAGGGTTAGGGTTAGGGTCAGGGGTCGGGTTTAGGGTTAGTGTTAGGGTTAGGGGTTAGGGTTGGGGTTAGGGGGTTAGGATTAGGGGGTTAGGGTGGTTAGGGTTAGGGCTTAGGGTTAGGGTTGGTTAGGGTTACGTTTAGGGTGAGGGTGAGGGGTGGGGTTAGGGTTTAGGGTTAGGGGTTTGGGTTAGTGTTAAGGTTAGGGTTAGGGTTGTTAGGGTTAGGGTTGTTAGGGTTAGGGTTTAGGGTTAGCGGTAGGGGTAGGGTTAGGGGTAGGATTGGGTTTAGGGTTAGGGTTGTTAGGGTTAGGGTTTAGGGTTAGCGGTAGGGGTAGGATTGGTGTTAGGGTTGGGGTGGTTAGGGTCAGGGTTAAGGTTAGGGTTAGGGGTTATGGGTTAGGGGCTAGGCCTAGGGTTAGGGGTTAGGGTTAGGGGCTGGGGCTAGGGCTAAGGCTTAGGTGGGTTGGGGTTAGGGTGAGGGGTGAGGGTGAGGCTTTGGGGTTTGGGGTTAGGGTTAGGTTTAGCTTTAGGGTTTAGGTTGAGGGTGTAGGTTGTGGGGTTAGGGTTGAGGGGTGAGGGTTCAGGTGAGGGTGAGGGTTTTAGGGTTAGGGTTAGGGTTTTAGGGTTAGGGTTATTGTTAGGTTTAGTGTTAGGGGTTAGGGTCAGGAGTCAGAAGTCGGGTTTAGGGTTTAGGGTTAGGGGTTAGGGTTAGGGTTAGGGTTTAGGGTTAGAGTTTAGGGGATAGGGTTTAGGGGTTAGGGTTAGGGGTTAGGGTTAAGGTTTAAGATTTAGGGTTAGGGTTTGGGTTAGGGTTGGGTGTTAGGGTTATAGAGCTAGAGAATATTCTCATGGACAAAGCAGATAACAGGCAGTCTTTAACAATTTTTTAAAATGAATTATAATTAGTCAATTGGAATATACGGACAGAATGTGTCAAAAATGCATTTTTGGAGATCTGTCAAAAAAGCAAAGTATAATTCACTGTATCGGTTTGAATTTAATCTTGATTTTTCAGATGATGTCTAAATAAATAAATTTACTCTTATACAGATAGAGTAAATAAAACCACACTAGAACATAAATGAAAGTATTCCTCTGGGAGTTAAAGATATAGAATTCTATAGATTTTAGAAGATTTTTTCCTTTATATTTTTAAATATAATATTTGATACAGATTTCTGTGTATTTAAATTGTAAAAATCACCTACTTCTCATATCAAATTCATGTAGTGTCAACAAATATAACTGATAAACTTCCTTTAATATTGAACTCTTTATTTTCATAACTGTCAAATATTCTTATTAGATTTAATTTCTGAAGACTATACAACTTTCATAATTAACACAATACAGCTAGGTTAACTTTTGAGTATTTTTTACACATTGCTTATTTCACAATTTTTACTGGCAAATAAACAATACTATTCCAAAGAATAATGTAAGAGAATATATGACATTGGACAAGAAAAGTAATTCAAATTTTCTAAGATACATGGTAAGACTACTAAAAATAGAACACAAGAATATTACCCTAAAGTCATTAATTTTAATTATTTTATTAAATAAAGAAGGTATAAAAATCTAAGACAGGGCTAGACCCTTCCAAAAAAGCTTTTGAAAATAATGACAAAATAGACTTTTATGGTATTTAAGTGATACAATGAATATTAGTAATGAAGTAAAATCTTACCCAGATCTCGTCGTTTTGAACTCCACCTTGAGGATAGGTTTGCATGGTTCTGGTTTCTTCCCGTCCTTTAACTGTTTTCCTAAAATATATTTTCCTACATTTAATTCTAAAATTCTACGTTACTCTAAATTCTTGCATTGACAATTTATGAAATGAAAGTGAAATGTAATGAAATTCACCATGAAACATTTCAAAATGATTTTGAAAGATATATTTAATATAAAATACGATACTTTTAAATGATCAGGCAAAATTCAGTTTGAAATTCACTGCTGAATATAAGTAAAATAACATTTATGTAATAAAATTCTACTATGAAAAAATTATAGTCTTCTCAATGTTCTTCATTATAGATAAGCAAAAGAGAACTTCAGTTTGCTAAATGAATACAAAATTTAAAAAAAAAATGAATCTATATTACATTTTTATCCAGGTGTAACAGGCTATAAGATTAAATCCTATTTTAACAAATTCATTTATATTCATCCTCCTAAGTAAAATTCATTCATTATAATGTATAAAAGCTACTAAAACACACAAATCTCTATAAAATGTCAATAACTAATTCTGTAAAATAATTTTGATTTTGATTTTTGATATTTGCAAAATGTTTGAGATTTCAGTTATCTATTTCTAGATATTCATTGTAGAAACCACAAAAAAACTCAAAAAAAATAAAGAAATAAAACAAAAATCTATTTTATCTCTTTTTTTTAGTAATAATTACTCTCAACACTATTATACTTTTGGCAAATCACCAAACATGGGAATTGCCTTGGGAATCTCTGACACATACTCCTACCCTAACACTTCTTATTTGCTTTCATACTTTTATTTTTTCCTCTATAACACTTATTCTAAAATACTTTATATTTCACTGCTTTATTTTTATTTATTTTTGTTGTTGTAGTTTGTCTAACAAACCAGAATGTAAATTCTGGGTAAGCAAAAATTTTTAGTGTATATTTTCCCTGTTGTGTCTCTAGTGGCACAAACCCTTTGACATATAATGGGTACTCAATAAACATTCAATGAGCAAATAAATTAATGATTATTTCCTTGGGATAAATTCCTAGAAAAAGGATATCTGGGTAAAACTGTATTCTAGAAATGTGCCTGTTTATACTTCCATCAACAATCTAAGAGAATATTTTGCCAAGGGCCAAGATACCAGAAAGATATAACAATTATGAACAAATTAGCACCAAAAATAATGGCACCGAAATATATGAAAATTAAATGCCTACAAAATAAGAGGGAAATAGACATAATAATAACAGTTGGAAACCTCAACATCTTACTTACAATAGTGTATAGACAACCAAACAGGAGGTGAACAAAGAAACAAAATTTGAACAACTTAAAACAACTTAGAGCCAACAAACATTTATAGAACATTTCATCTAACAGAAACAGAATATAATTTTCCCAAGTACATGCAAAACATTTTTAGGACGAACTGCATATTAGACCATAAAATAAATCTCAATCAAATTTAAAAGATAAACATACACAAAATAAGTTCTTCAACCAAAACAGAATGAAATTAGAAATCATTAGCAGGAAAAATAATAGAGATTCTAAAAAATATGTGAAAAGTAAACAACATATTGCTAAATAAACAATGGGCTAAAAACAAACATCAAAAGAAAAATCGTGCTAGGTGCTATAACATATGTTAGTAATCCTGGAAACTTGAGAGGCTGAGTCAGGAGGACTCTAAATTTAAGGACAGCCGCTGCAAGTTAGGGCCTGTCTCAAAATAAAAAGGGTTGGAAAGGGGCTAGGGTTGTGGCTCAGCAGTAGAGCGCTCACCTAGCATGTGCAAGGCACTGGGTTCGATTCTCAGCACCACATAAAAATAAATACAATAAAAGTACTATACAACTAAAAAAAATGATATGGAAAATAGTTCAGTGGTAAAGTAACCTAGGCCAATCCAATACCACAAAAAGAAAAATAAACAAATAAACAAACAAAAACACAAAGAAGAAAAAGATAAATCAGGAACTACTTTGAAATAAAATAAAATAAAATAAACCCTTTAGCTACACTGACCAAAAAAAGAGGCAGAAAACTCAAATCATAGGACCAGATAAAGAACTGTAAAGAAATCTATGAACAACTGCATGTCAACAAATGAGATGCCTTATAGGAGATGAATAAATGCGTAGAAACACAAAATTATTAAAATTGACTCAAAAAGAAATAGACAATATGAATAAACCTACAACAAGTGAAGAGACTGAAAAACTACAATAGTTTTGAGTTTTAACAGATCTACAAGGAAATGCATAAATTTAAGTATATAATGAGTTTTGACATAACTATGTACCTGCAAGCACTACTTATTGAGACTTCATTGTTTTCCCATTGATAGGAAATGTTAGCTGTACTATATGGCTTTTATAAATATGTCTATAATCTGTTGGTAAAACATATAATCTTGTCTTAATTTAAGATCCTAGGATCGTCACTTTCCTTCCTTCTGAAGAAATGATGGTTCAATGGACCCTGAATGTCCAAGAGGAAGCTCAATTTTCAGAACCAAGAAGTGATTAGTGGTAGATAAGATGTAAGGACTGGAAAGGAATGTAGAAGGAAAACTTGACTATTGAGGTAGGAGAAAAAAATAAGAAAAAAGAAAGGTATAAATAAAATTCTAAAAAAAAATTATAAAGCTCTAATGAAAGTGTCAGACTGGTATAATTTGGACTCATAAGCCAGGCACTATGAGTGGCACATGTCTATAATTCCAAAGACTCAGTAAGTGGAGACAGAAGGATCAAAAGTTCAAGGTCACCCCAGCAACTTATAGTAAGGCCCTAAGCAACGATGCCATCTCTAAATAAAAAATTAAAAAGAGCTAAGGATGTAGCTCAGTGTTAAAGTATCCCTAGGTTAAATTCCTAGTACCTAAATAATAATAATAAATTAATAATAATTGTCATTATTTATTATTATTTGGTATCACAGACCCAATTTTACATTTGTTTTCAAAATTATTATGTTATATAAAATTTTGTTTTTATTCAGAAATAGGTCATTAACTTATTTCAATATTCAGTGATTTAGTAGCTAGAACAATTTTTAAGAAGGTCATTAAAGGGTATTTTTATTGAACTCTTGCAAGATGGTATTTGCATATCTTGCATAAAACCTGGCTAGGTATAAAATTATTTTTTCTTGCTCAGTCTTCATGTTGATCCTTTGTGTTCTAGCATTTAGACTTGTAATACAGTTGAAAGCTAGTTTTATTGTTGTTCCTTTAAAGTTAACCTTTTTTCTCCAGTTAAAAATTCTAGTAATTTCATTATCTGCATAAATTAAAAAAAAATTGGCTGTTTTTCTAGTTATCATTCTTTGCTAATATTGCTTGGAAACCAGTGAGTATTTTAGACTGGCATATTCTGATACTTTTCCAACTAAGATGTTTTAAAAAACATGTTACTGATTACTGCTCCTGGTCCAGAAAGATTAAATTATTCATCTGTATTCTCACACTAACTATTTTGAAACCAAGTAATAAGGCATTAGATATGATTTTATAAGTCATAGATAAATAGAAGAATATTTAGAAAATTACCAGATTTCATTCACCAGGTGTCATTTTACTTAAGTGCTGTAGACCAGTGGAGCAACAAGGTGTTTCTTCTACCTGAGAACTGCCTTAACAAGTCCCTGAAAAGATCTGACTAATTATAAAATCTAACTTAATAAATCACATAAACCTTTATGCCATCCACATACAATTTCTTTTCGTTTTATAAATATCCTTTTCCTATGCCCACTTACCAACCACAATGGATATTCTGCCACATGAACTGGTCTGAGCTCTAGTAATTCCAGAATTTCAGTTATGAATTTCTATTTCTTCCCATTTCCTCTGTCACAACTGAAATCTTCAGTATTAACTGTTTATTAATGTAAGCATTTAGTTATTGTGCAACCTCTTCTGCCTTCAGGTCACCTGATGCACTACTATTTAAAGTGATATTTTCCAAGATGCTAATTGTGTATTCCTCACTGTAAACTCATTTACTAGGCTTCCATCATGAAGTTCAAACATTGTAGCATACTTTGATGTATAATCTTGCCTTTATACAGTTTTTTTTTCATTTCCTGCTTTTACCTCAAACAAATTTTAAACCCTAACACTTTTCCAAAAACACTGCTTATGATTACATCTTTGTGACTTTGTATTTTTTCACTAAAACAACCTTGTCCTATTGTTTTCTATCGAACCCCTTTCCTTAAGACCCCACTCCTATGTCCTGAATTTGTAAACTATTTCTATACCCTTAACCCAAAACAACACCACTATTTCTTTGTTTTCACATCTTATTGTTATAGTTATAAGTTTATAGATCATTTTCATTTATTTGACTATGAACTCTTTAAGGGCAATCTACTCCCAGCATTTAATCTCTAGTGCATAGGAGATACTCAGTAAAATGTTTCTTAAATGAATAAAGATTGATTTAAAAAAAAAGAATGAAGATCAATGACAAAAACAATTACTAAGTTTTTCATATTGCCAATTAGAACACAGGACATTTTCTAACTGACACAGTTATTATATTGTAGTTTTGCTTTTTCAGTGTAGAGCAGCTGTCCAAAATGGTAGCCACCAGTCATATTTTGTTGTTGGGCTAGTCCAAGTCAAAATGTGCTGTGACTGTAGAATGTATTCTATATTTCAAAGGCCTAATACAAAAAACACTGTGAAATATCTCAATTTTGTATGCTGGATTTCATGACAAAATAATACTTTTGCATATCGGGGGTTAAATAAAAGTTAAAATAAATAATATCAATTTTAACTTTCATTTTACTGTTAATATGATTACTAATAAATTAAAATTAATCTATGCAGTTCACATTACATTTCTATTGAACAATGATTTTCTAAAAAAAATACAATGACAAACTAGAAAATCACACTGTTGATGTTAATAATATTAGTCTGAAACAGGGACAGAGGGTGAACTTCTCTTAATATATATGGAGAAAGAGTTGATTTAAAGCTGGGGACTGGATATATCTGAATATCTGGTTTTTGATTCTTAGCTAAGATTTAAGGATGGTGGGATTTTTGATGAAGTGTTCAAGTTCTAAAACTTCCTTGTTAACCCTCAGGGCACTGACAGGCAAATTGGATGTATCAATTAAAAGGCCTTACTGAGTTTCTCCTGGAACTATCCAGAAGCCAGATTTTGGTGGATGTACTTGGATACTCAGCATAACCATTGTGTGTCAGTAAGTGCCATGGGGAGCCTGCTTATAGGGGATGTTTCAGAATGCTTATCTGCATTCTTTTCTCTTGCTATATTATATCCTTTGCCTTTAAATAAAAACCTAACTTAAGGATGCTAAGAAGTGTGGTAAGTCCTTTCTGGAGAAAATTTTAAATTCTATAAAGTACTAAAGTATGGATTTATTTTATGCTTCAGATGAATCTTAAAAGTAGACAAACAGAATTCTGTGTATATTTCATCCTAACTTGAATTTTTCTTAAACTTTGATTCTATTTTTTCTTTAGTGACTCTTAATAAAAGTTCCCCAATCTTGGTTTACTTGTTGATAAGTAAATTGATTGTACTGATGAATAAGCTCTAGAAACTAAATTTAAAATGTCATTTTCTATTTTAGACATCTATTGATTTTGACTGCTTAGGATCTCCATTTCCTTAGGGAATCATCTGATTCTGGCAAAGTTGACAATCAGAAAATCTCATTCTGCTACATATCATCCCCAGGGCTTCATGTGGGGCACTGGCCCAACAAAACACATAACAAGGTCACAACTTCAAGGTTAAGAATATGAGCCATCAAGTTATTCCTTGTAAATAATGAATAACGAAAGCCTATCTGTCACAGTAGAAAAACAGACCAAAAGAAAGCAGCAGAGTCTACCCCTACAAAAATACAGAATCCACACTTCATCAAGATGAAATGACTTTGCAGAATCTACATAAATTAACTTCTGCTTACTTTTTACATATTCATAAAATTTTAAACCTTAAAATTCATCTTATTCAGGGGATGGGGTTGTGGCTCAGTGATAGAGCACTTGCCTAGCATGTGGGAGGCTCGGTTCAGCACCACATACACATAAATAAATAAAACAAAGGTCCATCAGCAACTAAGAAAAAAAAATTAAAGAAAATTCATCTTGTTCAATCCTGCCATTTAACATATAATGAAACTAAATCCCAGAGAATAGAAATTATCTCCACAATGTATTTCATATGTAACAAGGTTAGAATAGGTTTCAGGTTTTCTAGTTGCCAAGGAAATGTTTTTTGATATCATGGAAACTGGATTAAAGAGAGCTATCACATTTTGTTTAAGGAGTCAAAAATCACCTATTGTGTTTTATAGTGAATAAAAATTTAATTTAGCATTTCTAAAACTTCTTTGAAAATTACATACTTCTTAGACCAAATAACTCATCAATAAGAAAAAATAAATAATATTTGTGAACTATATTTTTGAAAACTAATCTATCCTTCCAGATTTGTATTTACTAGAATCACACATTTATAGCACCTAATAATTTCCAGGTACTTTTATTTACATATTGCTTATATGATTCATACCTAGAATAGTACTTATCATACAGTGGAACCAATAAATATTTATTGAATGAACATATATAATCCTCACAACCACGTGAAGAGGCCATATTAACTTTCATTATTATCTCTATTTATACATAAGAATAATGAGGTTCAGAAACATTAACCAACTTCACAGAACCAAAAACTATGGAACTAAAAGTCTATAACCACATGTGTGTCTTTTGGAGTTAAAATCTCTTTAGGCTAATGTAATAATAAATCTTGTGAACACATTCTTCAAGGCTATTTTGACCTATTTTAAGTATGAAACCCTGTAACAATAAACATTAAAGTAAAATACTAGTAGGAGTTCAATTAGTTCCTGACTATCAAGGTAATACTATAAATGCTTTCCAAGACTAAGATACTTGAATAACTATTAGGTAGGTTTAAATTTAAAAAACCAAAAATGTACAAAATTTTAAAAGTCTAGTAGATTTAAAGTAATTTGCCATAGCTGTTTGGCTAAAATTAAGATCAAGAGACCATAATAGAAGACAACAATGAGAAAAAAAAGAACTAAATTTATATATTTTTTTTAACCTTTATTTTATTTATTTATTTTTATGTGGAACTGAGGATTGAACCCAGTTTCTCTCACGTGCTAGGTGAGTGCTCTACCACTGAGCCACAACCCCAGCCCCAAAAGAACTAAATTTTAATTCATCAACAGATAGTTGTTATTCTGAAAATTATGTATCACAAATATCATATGTAAAGAACAGATACACATACCACAACAAGATATATAAATCATATCTCTGTACTTTACTATATCAAAATGGACATGACTTTGCAATGGAACTCAGTTGTGAACACAAAACTCTTTTAGTAGGTTATATACCATCAACAATAAGTTAATAAGTAAGTAATAAACAAGAATAGAACTCTTAGAATTCATATTTTAAAAGTATGAATTATTTGTATAAAATAAAATAACACTATTTTATCTTTTGGGGATTATAAAAGTTATATTTATTCACCATGGTACATTTACTGCATTCCCCTAGGAAAAGGGAGAACTATTTTTGTATCCAATTTATATATATAAAAGTTTGTACAAATTATGTGTAGCACATAAAGGCCTCTGTTACACCTAAAATCCAGATACTACTATTTGGGTATTCCTGCTTCAGGGTCTCCAGTTTATCAAGTCTGTTCCATAGAAAATAAAAACTAGAATTATACTCAGTCTTGCTGTTAACACTTAGAAATTATTTTAAAATATAATAAAATAAAAATTTCCTTAACTTTTAAACTCAAAAAATTCTATAAACTGGGAGTGAATACATTTTGTTAACAATTTTAACAGTATGACAAATTCATACCTTATTGTAGTTCGATTTTTTGTAGTTCGGTTTTTATAATTTTTTTTTTAAATCACCTTAGTTGTGACATTATCTTTCTAGTTTATGCCTATTTCAAAAGGTCTTTGTTAAAATATTTACCGAATACTTTAAAAAATAATAATATTCCTTGACAAAATAATATAACACTTTAAGGAATCAGAAAATACTAAATGTCTGGCTATGCAACTAAAAGGCCATTCTTCCAACAGAATAGAGCATAGTCACTTCAGAAACATTGTAAAAAAACAAAGCATAACAGAAATATGCATACAAATCAAACATTATTTTATGTAAGTAAATAAATAAATAAAATAAAATTCTGACCACCTACATTTAGACTACTATATTGGACAACAAAAGCCATATTTACATTTTGTTTGGATTCTAATTCTGAGAAAAGATAGTAAGTCAAATATTCTTTATCTTACTGGTTTAAAAATAATTTTAGCTAATGATCCTTTTCTAACACACTACAAACATTGTAGAGACTGACTTATATGACTTATAAAGTCTGCTCTTAAAGACCTGTTCGTAGTATAAAAAACAAAAACAAGATTAGATTTAAAAAAAAGTTATTACTTGGCAATATTAGAGTAATAATTGATCAAGGAAACATCAATAGATACCAAAATTAGAGGGAAAAAGTCTGATGAGTAGCAGTATGCACATAATCTCAAAGAAACTAATTCATATCAACATCCTTATTGATAATATAAATTAAAAATACTTAATTTCAAAGGGAAAAAGAATAAGTTTATAGTAGAGACACAGCACACAGATTCCTAATCAAGGAATCAAAAGATACTGCAAATATGAGAGAAAGAAAAAATAAGTTTGGGGGCTAGAGGTGGAACTCAGTGGTAAAGTGCTTAGCTAGCATGAGGTAGGCCCTGTGTTCCATTCCCAAGAGCACACACACAAAAGGTTTTGCTTGAGAAGATGTAAAAATAATAAGGACAGTGGAAGGAGACGGTCATCATTATACAAAATTCATGTATGAAGATGTAAATTTGGTGTCAACATAACATATGTACAGAGATTTGATAAACTGTGGTATAAAGGTGTATTGAACATTTTAATGCAAAAAATTATGAATATGTAATGCACTCCACTATTGTCATGTATGTAAGAAATAGTAAAAAAAATAATTAAAAATTTTTTTAAAAAATAATACATTATTATCTCTCTAGGATATGCTGCCAAAAAGTGCAACCTGAATGTAATCATGAGAAAACTGAAGCACATTTATGTACAAAATAAGTGCTTAATACTTTTTATAACTTTTATAATTTACCTGATATGAAAGTTAAAAACAAAAAAAAGGGCTCAATAACTGTTCCAGATTTTAAAGACTGAAGAAACATTGCAACCAAATCTAATGAACATGCAGTATTTTCTTATAAAAGACAAAACTTGTTGAGAGGAGAAAGTTTTATTAGGAAAAAAAAAAAAAAAAAAAAAAAATATATATATATATATATATATATATATATATATATATATATATATATGGAGGGTGCATACACGCGCGCACACACACACACCATAGAATAATTAGGGGTGATTGGGCACTATAGCAACTATGGTTTCAAAGAGAAAATGCACTTAGCGCTTTCTTTTTATTGCAATATTGCAATGCGGGGGATTGAACCTTGGGTTTGCAAATGCTAGGTTAAGTGCTCTACTGCTGAACTACACCTCCAGTCCGAGTACTATTCTTTGAAAGAAAAAACAGATAAACTTCAAGATGCAATAACATCATTATATATTTCTACTATCCTTGATACTAGTTATATTTTCTTCTGAATTTGAAAGGAAAGGTGTTTGAGCTAATTGCCCTTATCTCTACTTTTTGGGTTTTCTAAATTTTCTAGATTTCCCAGTGGGGTTAGAGGATTCTAAGACTTATGAGAATTTTCAAGAGTATCAACAAGATTAGGAACCTAGGCATTAATGAAAGAAAGAAGAAAAATACACTAAGAAAAACTAGAACCTACTATCATAAGGGATATATTCTAGATTCACTTGTAAATAGCCCTGCTGCAAATTTATTAAAGTAAGTGTTTTTCCAGCAGATGATTTTTATTACAGAGCAATGGTAAAGTATATCTTGATGTCAAGAATTGCTATT
The DNA here is from genome assembly GCF_964194105.1 of Spermophilus citellus. Taxonomy (NCBI): domain Eukaryota; kingdom Metazoa; phylum Chordata; class Mammalia; order Rodentia; family Sciuridae; genus Spermophilus; species Spermophilus citellus. The sequence continues at coordinate 656,299 of NW_027672918.1, read as the reverse complement.
CTCACAGGAACAGAAGCCTAAAAACCCATACTGCCACAGACAGATAAAATTTGTTTTTAATTTTACTGTTTCTTTAATATCAATATAGCAATAACTCAGAATATTTAGAAAGTGATTATTTATATTTAAAGCAAGAAATGAAATATTAGCAATAGCTATAAAGATTCTCTTTTATTATTATCAGTTTATAATAGTTTCTTTAAATGTAATTTCTCTAAATTTCTCAGGAAGAATTCTCTTGGATTAGGGATGGAGAATTCAGATTGATCCAAAAAATATAGATTCAAAATGAAAAGAGGCCTTCTTAATTCAGCTTTAATAAATAACCTAGTACAATTTTCATAGCAGTTTTAAAATCCTATTTATACAGAAAAAAAAGTTAATACAGCAGGCCAGAGACTGCTATCCCTAGAAAAATCTACTTGCAAATTAACCTTTTGGTTGGTTTCTGGGACTTTGCCTTTTGAGGCAGCTCCCATTATTACCTGACTGATACGGTTGGATCACTGTGCCTCACTGTTGAACAGAGAAAGTAGTTTATGCTGAACCTCTACTTTCCTTCTGGGAATCTGGAATTTTGGTACATGCTAAAGCCTATATGACAAACAATAAAAACGCACAGGCTCAGGTGAGCTTATTTGATAGATAAAATTTCTCACATGTGGTAACAACAACTCACTGCTAGAATGATGAAGTATGTCCAAGATAACTCCATGAGGAGAGGGCTCTTGGAAGACTGAACTTACTTTTCTCCATACTTTATACAAGTGCCTTTTCCCTTTGACAATTTTGCTCTATGTTCTTTTGCAGTAATAAATCACAATTGCAATATGACTATATGCTGAGTCCTGAGAGTCTTCCCAGTCAATCGTTAAATATGGGATAAACTGGGAACACTCAAATCCCAAATTTAATGTATAAAATTCATCCTATAGAGGTACGCCTGTTTCAAGCACATTGTTTCATATAACACTGACAACTTGCAAGTGATAGCTTTAAGATGACAAAAGCTTAGAGTCCTACCTCACTCAAAAGACCATTTGCTTTTTGGATTACTAAAGAAATGATATTCAAAAGATGAAATATAATATTAAATAAATACAATATTCATTAAAAACTGGACAAAAACAAAAGCAAACTCAAAAAACAAAGAGTTTATGTTATAATCCAAGAAGTATTTAAAATCAAGGTATTCTTACCATGTGGTGTGATTGTCTGTACAGGCTTAGCAGGGGACCTCACATTCCAGATGGTCAAGGTACCATCTGAATGACTGCAAATTGTTTTCCTTCATGATGCCAAGCAACAGAGTGAATAGCCTAAAGAAGAAGGAAAAAGAATTTCATTTTTCAAATTTATTTAAATATCAAACCTATCATAAATAGTTTTATCATGAATTTTTATTTTAAATTCTTTTTATATTTTCCAAGCTAAAATCAATGTTAACTTTACTTTCCCAAAATTTAGCATTCTTGAAATACACAGAGATTTTATTTCATACTGACAATGTTTTAATTCCTTTCAATTATTTTACCTCCTTTTTTATTTATATATGACAGCAGAATGCATTACAATTCTCATTACACATATATAGTACAATTTTTCATATCTCTGGTTGTATACGTAGCATATTTACACCATTCGTGTCTTCATATCTGTACTTTGGATAATAATGATCATCACATGATAATCCCATGCCCCCTCCTTTCCCCTCCAGCCCCTCTGCCCTATCTAGAGTTCTTCTATTCTTCCCATCTCCTGCTGCTCCATATCCCACTATGAATTAGCCTCCTTATATCAAAGAAAACATTCGGCATTTGATTTTTTGGGAATGGTTAACTTCACTTAGCATTATCTTCTCTAACTCCATCTATTTGCCTGAAAATGCCATGATTTTATTCTCTTTTATTGCTGAGTAACATTCCATTGTGTATATATGACACATTTTTTTAAAAAACTGGAACAAAAATATCCCTGTGACAAAAAAAATCCAAATTTAAATAATTACATATAATTTCTATTATATTTATAGATATTTCTACCAAAATAAAATCTGACTACATATGAAAATAAGACAATGAGTAAAACACTTAATTTTAAGTTAATAATTATTCAGAATCTTATGAAATAACCTTTTATAATAAGATTTCCTCTACCTTACCTACCATTAAAAGTAACTATGCAAAATGGCATAAGAATGAAACACAGTAATTTAACTTAGTTAGCCCAAATCCATTCTGGAATGAGGGGAAATTAACTAAGTTATTTTTATTGTGCTTCTATGTCAACAACAAAAACGAGCAGTGTGATAGTCATTATAACCATTCAAAAATAACCTAGTCTTCTCTTTTCCTGTGGATATTGTTGAAATCAGGGATAGCCATGTGATATGCTCCTTGAAATGAGAAAGGAAAAGATGAACATCTCCAAGAAAAAACTAGTGCTTTAGCACATTCTTTTTTCCCCTCTACTATGGTGACTCTTAACATGTTAAAAACTGGCTGTCCTCAGCTAGGATTCCAGAGCAAAGACAACAATGAGAACAGTGTTCCAGCAAGCCAGAAAGGACATACAGAGTAAGCAAAAATAAATCATTGTATTAAACCACTGAGATTGTGAGATATTGACATAGCACAGCACAGAATACATCCTAACTGAAAAAGAATCTAAATACTGAATATAAAGCACTGGTATAAAAAAGTAAAGTGGATTCCCACAAATGAAGAAAGGAAGGATGGGCAGGGGTGACAGGATTCTCCCCTTGTTCTCTACTTGCTCTGACACAAGGCTTCCATCAGAGTATAGATACCAGGGCATTACTCAAAGCCCTGCATGCCACAGAGCTCAGGCTAAGGGGCAAAACAAGTACTGCTACTATAGACAAGTCTGAAGAGCTGAGGGAAAGCTTTTTCTCTCCTTTCCCTTCCCACTTGCAGCCAAGTATTGAGGAAAACTAGATTCCTCTGAACACTAACTTTATTCTTTCAGCCATGTGAAGAAATCATCATCTTGAGAAAATTTAACAATGTTTGTCAATGAAGTACCAGGGCCCATTCCTTGGCATTTTAAGTTCATCCACTACCATACAAATTTGTAGCCTTATAGACAATTCCACCCAGAGGAGTTATTTAAGAATCAGTTATTCCTCCTACAGTCTCTTGTTTACTACTGCCTTCATGAAGACCAAAGGGGAGCTGAACTTTGAACAGGAACCAGCTTCCTGTTCAAATTAAGTGACCAAATTACAGGGCTCAAAATTGGGAAATTCATTAGCTCATTTCATTTGTAAGTTTTAGGACCATTATAAACAACAACAGAGTTGTGCCCTGGCTAATAGCAACTTAACCCCAAAGGGAAGTGGTGGACACCATAGGGCTTCATCCACTGAGAACAAGAGCCACTTTCCTGCACTTCATGAAAAGGCAGCTTTTGTTTGCTAAGCTATGCCTACAGACACCCTACAGAATGGCTTACTATTCCCCATCCTTGTTTACTGGAATTTCTTGGAGATCATCTTTAGAAGTAGTATATTAGTAAGATGCACTCAATTTCTGACCATCATCAACTCCTGAGTGTGGGTCTCCTTGAGGTTTGATCCTTCCCCTGATATTTAGCATGATAACCTGCAGTGAGTATATTTATGAACTTGGACAAGATACTGTGCCATTCCTGTGCCCAGTGAGAAATATGGACATGTCTCTGATAAACAAGGAATCAGAGATATTCTTTTGCTGCAATTCTAGCTCCTGGTAGAATCTCTCCCATGAAAAACAGTTTAAGAGAACTTCTATAGCACAACACTAACCAAATAACATCACTTTTATACTAATTGTATTTAGAACCAAATAATTATTTGTTGTGGCCACTATCCATGGCAGTGCAGCAAGTATAGCAGAATCCCTGGTCTTTACCCACTAGATGCTAATAGCATCACTTTCCTGTTCCCAGCCTGTGACAATGAAAAGTGTCTTGAGATAGCACCTGAATGCCTTAGAGGTAGGGTGCAAAACCATACCAGGTGACTACTCTGCTAGAAGCTGGTTCCATTTCCAGCAGTTAGTATGACATTGACAAGAGGATATACACTAGGACCAAGATGCCCACCCCATCCCCACATGCTCCACTCCATTTGAGGCTGGTATAGAACTTGCCCTGAGGTACCACTGGTAAACAGATTAATGGACTCTGCCCATAAGTTGAGAAGTTGGCCTGATTCCCAGCAAGTAGTAAACAACTGAACCTTGATTTTTTGTTTGATCTTCTTCCCATACCACACCATTCTCTCCTTCTAATACTTCCCTTTCACTTTTGACTTTCTCCTACAAGTAGAGACATGACTCAACTAACTCAGATGATTTATCTTACAAAACAAGATGTAAACCAATAGCAAACTGCTACTGACCTGACCTCCTGCCACCACCATCCCCACATAATGTAGACATGTTCTGGTGTTAACTGGAAAAATCTGAACTGGGTCCAATTCTCAGAAGTCTCTTTAGCTTGCCTAATTTACAGGGCCAATGGGGGCAGAAGCCCATATTCATAGATTGACCTCACGGACTAACTTATATTTTACCAAACCAGGAACATAGTCTGGTCCTTAACCAAAGAAAAAAAATTAAAACAGGAAGGAAAAGATAAAAAGAATATACCTTTAATGCCAACTACAACTACATAGGTATCACACTCATAAACATAAAAACCCCACCACATTAAAAAACTATGTCTCATAAGCTACAGGGGAAGGACTATATCCTTGCTCTATTTCATGCCAAAGTAAGTTCCATATGAATCTACAATGAAGTATAAAAAATGAAAACTTTAAAAGTTCTATAAGAACACATGTGGAACAATGCTTTAAAAACCTGGGTTGAAAAAAGTCTTTTATTTTTATTCTATTTTATTTTTCTGAGTTTCCCTCATAACAAATCTAATCATTTAATGTTGTTTAGAGTTCATTTTAAACATTCTGTAGAGAACATGATATAAATATTAAATTTAAAAAATCTCCATGGAATATATGCTATCATCCAATTTCATCCAATATTCATCTATAAAAATTAGAAGCTAGATTACATCATCTTTTAACAAACTTGCAAGTCAAATTGTCTTGTTCTTATTGTCACTGGACAGCATTTTATTATTTTTGTGTAGTTTTTCAGAAAAGTGCTAGAAATATTGACAATTATTGTAGCCATTAATGCATATATTATCTGTATAAATTTCAAAATATATAGTTGGAAAGATGAAAGATAGTTGGTTGGAAAAGTTATCTTTGGCAGTTGTAAAACAGTAAATGGATTCAATTTATATCAGACATTAGGATGATATACATTTGGTTTATCACTTATAATTTTATGGGTCATATTTCCCTGATTTCCTAAATTTCCAAAAGGATAAAGAGGCAGGGAACACCTATAAAATCTGACCTATAAAATTGATTAATCGAAAGTCCTCCAAACATGTTTTAGAAATTCCACATTTTACTATATTTTCATCTAAATATTTTCCCTTTTAAATTGAATAGGTATTTGATTGAATTAACCAGTGTGTGCTGTCATGTAGGCCCAGATTGCATTTGAATGCTAGCAATAAAGAGCTTAAACATGCAACCACTTTCATTGACTGTTAGTAAGAACAGAAATGAAATCTGACCACAAATACCCGAACTTTGGCTTCACTGCCTCAAAGTTGTCTTCATGTGTGCTTGCTCATGAAAAAAGTCTTTTAATCAATGCCCAAAGTTCATAAGTTATATTAGAACTAATTTCTTTCACCAAACTCTTATTCTTCTAAAAATTTAGCTGATTTTTGGACATATGAATAAAGAAATATGTTTAACATAATATCAAAATAAAGCAAACTCAACTGGAAATGATCATCTGATGTCCACTGATGAAAACTGAATAAATAAATTATCTATACAACAGAATAGTAAATAGTTATAAAAATGATTACAAAATTGGGTTGGGGTTGTGTTTCAGGGGTAGAGCGCTTGCATGGCATGTGTGAGGCACTGGGTTTGACTCTAAGCACCGCATATAAATAAATCAAAAATAAAATAAAGGTCAACAGACAACTAAAAATCAGACTACAAAAGATTTAAATGTGGTGGTATAAGTGGATCTATTGGATAATGTTATAAACAAAACAAGCTAAAGGAATACTGTAATGGCTTCTCTGTCATGAAAAAAAAAAGAGTCACAGAGAGGTTTTTGCTTTTATACACAGTAAGTATTTTTAGAGGGACACAAAAGAAATTTATATGCTTGTTTCTAGGAAGGAAGACAGATCTGGAAAGGAAGCAATCTTTCTTTCATTGTATATCCTTTTAAGTTTCTTAATTAGTTTTTAGATTATGCATAAAGTTCATCACAAAAAAGATCAAAAAGTAAAATTCAAAGAAAATGCATCAAAACAGAATAGCAAAAGTCCTATATACTTAATGAGAGTATACTCACCTTTCCCGACAAAATTTAAGTGAATGTAGTATGGCAGGCCTTTTTTGACGTAAATTCCATAAGTGTAAGGTATCATCAGCCAAGACACTCACAAGAGCTCCCTTAAAAAAAAAGCATATTTTATACATAAATACATCTTATAAACATTAATGCAACCAAACATTTGCTAAAAAATATCTCATTCTTAAACTTCAAAACATTTGCTTCTAAGAAACATTTACCGCACCAAATTCTAAGCAGCAGATGTTGGAGTCCATCATGTGTATGGATGTCATTTAATGTTTGAACCTCAATAACTTCAAGTTTAACTTAATATCTTATGAAACAAAAGTGTAGTAGTAGTATATAGTAAGATACATGATTAAGACTTAGCTATTTAAAATTAGAGATTGGAATATAAAATTAGTTGGTGACTACAATAAACATTTTCTGGACTAACAGAGCAAAATATGATATAAAATGTCAAATGTTTTCTCTGATATAAAGAGGCTGATTCATAATGGGATAGGGAGAAGGGAACATGGGAGGAATAGATAAACTTAGGGTAGAGTTGCTGGAAAGGGAGGGAAGGGGCATGGGGTTATAAATGATGGTGGAATGTCATTATCATTATTATCCAAAGTACATGTATAAGGACACAAATTTTTGTGAATATACTTTGTATACAACCAAATATGAAAAATTGTGCTCTATATGTGTAATAAGAATTGTAATGCATTCTGCTGTCATATATAAATTAAAAAATTATGGGAAAAAAAGATAATTTCTTGTTTGTTGGGTTTTATTATTTAGGGTAACAACTGTTAAAGGGATTAAGGTTTGTGTAACTCTAGTTACAAACAACTGTCACTTTAGGTTATTATACTACACTATGGATTCTAAATTTTTCTTAAAAGTTAAACTTGGTTAATATAAGTAGACTGGTGTAATTATGAAGCTACTACTGGTTTCTTTTATATTAGATGTATTCATGTCCCCCAAGAATATAAGTCTTTAAATAAAAGGTTTAGGAGAACACTTTACCATGCTGTTGTTCTACATCTAAAGTTGTCTGTAACACTGGTCTTTTGCAAACTTAAATTTTTATTTATGTCATTTGATGTTCTATAATTAGATAAAAATAATCTGTCATAAGTTGTAAAATTTTGTGTTACTCTTTACTTTGGGATGGGCACTTTAATACATTTTTGGAAGACAATAAGGAGAGACTGGTTTATTTAAAGGTTGAAAATATGGGATATGAAGAAATTTTGCCACTTTCCCACAAATGGGGTTAAAAGCTCTCTTAGCCTGTTTGATTCATGTTTCAGTTTAATGTGAAATTATGTTAACTGATTCATATAGGCCCAGGAAATGATACATGAAAATGTTGTCAAATAATATTTGAGGAAGAAATAAGGATCAGTTTCAGAAATAAAACACCTTACCTAAGATTTATCAAGAGGCCACCTCACTTGAGTTAAAAAGCTCTGCCTCTCACCTTATTCCATGTTAGGATAACCACTCAAGTTCATTTGAAGTAAATTAAAGAAATAGTCATTTTTTATAAGAATTACTGTGATTTTAAAATAAGGAGGAAATATAATATATAGCTAAGTAAAGGTCTGAAATTGCAAAAATATGTTTCTTGGTTCATAGCTATTATACAAACTAAAAATGTTTTTACTCTTGTTAAAAAAAAACTGCTAGTCCTTATTTTCATGGTCATATTCAATTTATTTTATATTAATATTCCAATACTCATGTCTTCTTGTTTCTCTGATAGAAGCACCCACCTCCCAGATGACTTTACAACCTGTTCTTTACAAACCAGACTTTTACCATAGACCTTTCGACTGACCCAAAACATTCCTAAAAGGGAAACCCAAACTGCTTGCCCCATGTCACCCCCTGTCAGCCTGAAAGAGCCAGAGTTGTCATTGCCCATTTCCCCTTACAGCAGTAAGGGTTCCCTTACTCAAAGGGAAGAATAAGACCAAGATAAAAAACAAGTAGTAGATTATATTTAATTTTAAAAAAAGGAAATGGGGTAGATAGCACTCCCCATCACCAATGCTTTGGCACAAAATATTTCAAGAGACCTCCAGGATCAACAGACTATTGATAATAAACTTGAAACTAAGGTGAATGCCTTAGAGGCTATTGTAGTAATCTTGGGTGATCAGATACAAAGTCTTAAGGTCAGACAACAATTATGATGCCATGTTGTTTATTAGTTTATTTGTGTAACTAACACCTGTTCCATACTATATCTCCCAATGGGATTGGGAAAAGATAAAGATACATCTATTGTGAATTTGGAATCATAACAATGTGAATTTATATTTTTTACAACTACACTGTTACATCCAAGTCATGCAAAAAAGTAAGATTCCTGTGTTATCTTCCACCAGTTTTACACAAAAAGCTGTTAGATGATTTGAATGGTTTCAATTATTAAAACATGCTAAAACATACTGCATGGTATCTCTTCGGACTTGTTTCCTTGCTCTTTATTCTGTGTTGTTTTCTCGTGGTCAGCTACAAGCTTGTCGGACAAGTTCTAGTTCCTGTACTTCAGAGTAGACATGCATAGATTACATTTAAAAAATTAAAAAGGGGGAGATGCAGAAAGTGGTGACTTATATCATGGTCTCTGACTGCCTTGTGGCTGTGGCTATGGCTGTGCTTGTGCTGGGAATTTTTGCACAAAGTTGCAGGATAAGATTGCCTAGTTGCTATAGTGATGCCCTGCCTGAGGAAGCTCTGTGCAAAGGCACAGAACCACATCAGTCTTAACTTTGAGCTCAGACACCTGTCATCAGTGAAAGAGAATTCTGAGCATAACAAGACAACCACAAGAGCCGCGACATTCAAGTCTGTCTGCTTTGCAGAAACATTCCCACAAATAACCTTTTGATGATAAAACCTATATAAAAAATCTGCTGTACTAGCTCTGGGTCTTTGTTCTTCTATCAGAGTTTGGTGTACCAACTGGTCCCAGGTTTCTCCTTGTAAGTGTGTATGTCTTTAAACCCCACATTGCCCCTCACCAGTTTCTAAGATTGGGCTATGTAAGTCAAGGAAAAGTTAGATACCTTTTATATTAATTTCAAAAGATTTGCAATCCCAATCCTTTATGTTATGAGAAATCTTAAAGTCTCCCCATTTAAAATAAGAGTTTTTCATCCAATTCGGAATGATTAAAATAGCTGTCAAAATAAGATATACATCAAACCATATCTCCCAGTCCTTTCCACCTTCTAAATTCTGAGGGGTAACTCTTTTATGTAGGTCCTACTGCTATAACATGACAATTGGAAAGCTATCTGACATACATAAAGTACACACTCTCCTTTTACTAGAAAGCATCGTCTTATCTATAACACTCAGACCCTAAAAAAATTACACAATTACAAATTATTAGTATGATAGTTTTACTTAATTTTTTGTCATCTTTAGAATTTTACTTCCATGAAAACATTTCTTAAATTCTGACATGAATATTCATCAAAATCCAGAGGTATCTTAAGGATTTGGGGGAAAAACAACGTTCACAAACTATCCTCAAATCTAAGGAGTTCATCAGAGCCCTTTCTGGAGAAATTTCTCATCTTTCCTTCTACAACCATCTTTCCTTGCCTGTTGCCACTTACAGTGAAGATCTATTCTCAGAGCTGCTCATGTTGTTCTAAAATCTGCAAGCACAGCGTTTCCTGAGCTAATAAAATGTTGTTTACTCTATCTCTTTCTATATAGTAAATTCAAAAAGAAGGGGATTATCAATTACTTCAACAAATAAGCAGCACAACTTGAAGCAATATCCACTTTAAAATGAAAATTGGCTTCTTCCTGGTAGTATTTCAAAGCAATTCATTAGGGCTGGGGATGCAGATCAAGAGAACACTGCCTAGCATGTGCGAGGCTCTGGGTTCAATCCCCAACACGGACGGACGGACGGAAGGAAGGAAGGAAGGAAGGAAGGAAGGAAGGAAGGAAGGGAAACAAAAGGTCAAAGTAATCTATTAAAGGAATTCTGTTACTTATAACAGGATTCTTATTTTATTAATTTTTAATATAGACTTTGTTATACAACTTTAAATATCCCTGAAATAAAATTAAATGCAGCATCTAGTCCCAAAAAAATTTTAACCTTATTCCCTTCTGTTTGCAACTCTATTTTGAGAAATACATCATGCAACTCTCCACAATGATGACTAAAACTAAATTACAGTTATCTCCAACCCACAATATATTAATTTTTGTTCAAATATTTAAATGTGAATGCATACAAAAAAACTGAAAGACCAGATGTAGCCCAATTTCAAATATAAAAAGGAATGATTAAGATAATTCACTAACCTCATTAATCAGGAACTGGAGCTGAATTACAGCAGCTCCACTGTCATGTTGGCAATAACATTCTACTCCCGGACGACCAAAGCTATCATAAATTCCATTAAGGAGTTTTTGATATGTGTGGCCTTTTTTTCTTTAGAGAAATTGATAAGTTATAACAAACTAATAAGTATTTTGATAACCTGATATGTAATAATAGAGGGCACTTACTGAGGTGGAGATTTAGAGTTAGGTTTACTACACATTAATTAGTTTATGTCGATAATCAGAAGTCTCACCGATTATAGTTCTAAAAGAAATAAGAAAATAGATCCTTCTAGTAAAAAAATGAAGTATTAAATTCAGCAATATGGAAAAACACGAAATAGTTAAAATATTTTACTCTGGCCCAAAATCTTTTTTTTCCTTTTAAAATTTTCATATAACAGAAAACATTTATATAACATTTTTATGTGCCACCCATTATTATAAACATGTTTCATTATATTAAATATTTTAATCCTCATAACCCATGGAAGAATATATTAATATTCCCTATGATAAGGAAACTGAAGTACAGAGAAATTACATAACTTGACCCAAGTCACACAACTACAAAGTAAAAGAGAAGGAATGTGAATATGCAACATGGTTCCAAGGTGTTCACTTTTTTTCCCCCCAGTGCTGGAGCTCAAACCTAGGGTCACTGTCATGTTAAGGACAAACTCTACCACTAAGATGTACCCCTAGCCCTACATTCATAATAGGTATGCTAATCAATAAAACGGAACAAAAAAGGCTATACACTCAATAGAATCCCCTGTGTGCAGTTAAATACATTTCACCTTCATAATCTTGATCATTTTAACATGTTAATACACTAATCCAATTTTCACTACTTAATAAATACTAATAGTAACCAAAGTAAAAATCTTTGGTGGGATTTAATAAAATTATAACTCTCTCTATAAATTCAAATCCAGGAATACAGACATTTTATTAATCTAGGGCTTAATAAAAAATTAAATTGTAGCATAGGTTCAATTTGTGCTTCTCCCATTTGATTTCTAGACATTTTCCTAGGTAATATTTATTTTCAGTAGGGTTTTTTCTATTTTATACAATTAACTTCTATTTCATAACTTTACAGACCGATTTGAGTATGCTTAGCTTATACTCAAAACCTAGAATTACTGTTATTAGCAGTTTGACACACCAGTACAAATGCAACTACAGAAACCAGATTTCAAATTGCTAGTATTGGCACTATGCAAATCACATCAAAAGTCAATAGAAATGTCTACATGCCTGTTCACACATTTCTTTTCTCAGGTGACAAGACAGATCATTACAGTGAGACTAATTCTAATCTTTTCAGCTAAATTATTTTTGCATCAATGACTATATTTTAAAATTCTTTTTACATGAATCGAGTTAGTTAAATTTTTCTGAGCAGACCAGGAAAACTAATGTAAAAATTGTGAGCTACTATGGAGAATCATAAAAAATATATTCATCTTAATATTATCACAAAATATATATCACTTTACTAATCTTCTGATGTTAGCCCATGACCTTTCCTTTGAGTATGGATTCAGAGTTGTTTCTCTTGAATAAAACAGCTCTAACTACCCAGATTTAAGATTTCCAGTTTATCTGGAACCAGACTTGGTGTCCATTAGTGGATGAATAGATAAAAGAAAATGTGGAATATATACACAATGTTCTTTTTAGTCATAAAGGAAAATGAAAGTGTCATTTACAAGAAAATGGACGGAAATTGAGAGCTTTACAGAAAGGGAAATAAGCCAAACTAAGGTGTTCAAGTGCCATATGTTTCTTGCATATGTGGAAGCTAGAGAGGAAAAGGAAAAAAAAAGTGGAGCAGGGATCTCAGGAAAACTGAAGGGAGATCAGTAGAGTAGAGGAAAGGAATCATGGAGCGGGAGAAGTGTAAGGAAAGGGAAAATACTCAGGGATGATATTGGCCGTATTATATGGTTATGTTGAATGCATGTACGTAACAATAAATCCCACCATTATGTAGAACTATAGTGCATCGATAAAAATATAGAAAAAAATCATCCTGTATAAGTGGAAAAAATTATTTCTAGCTTAATTGTTTAAACACATCTTAAAAGATATTGGCTGTGAAATTCAAGTTCAACATTCATAAAAAATGTTATTCCTTCTCAATCATCTACAGTTATGATGGGAAATTTTAGCATGGAAAAACACAAACTATAGAGTACAGAGTTCTCAATCTTGTTATCATGTTAGAATTCTAGAACCACTGCAAACGTATTGCCAGAGAAGATGCCTGGGTGGGTAGGTCAGTTATTTAGTTAATTTGCTTATTTATTTATTTTAGGTGCCACAGGAACATCTGAGACACAGTGAGAATGGAAGATCTCTAATTTCAAGTCAGTTCATAGGCCAGTTCTGCCATTATCTGTAATATGAGAATTATTGTAACTTTCAACGTTGTAATCTGTGAAGATGAGATTTATTAATCTAATAGCAAACTAATTTGTTATTTATTAAAATAACAAATATTAAATAACAAGTTCTTTATATAACCTAAAACTAAATGTTATTTTACAGTGAAGGTGCCATTATAAGAAAATGTCAATTTTGAATATCAGATCACCAAACAGCATGCCACAGAAACAAACATTCACATCCTTTTACACCTATGGTGATTACTGCTTCTGGTACATGTGGTTCTTCCTAATACTAACAACACTGAGAGTTAAAATTCTTATTGGAAAATGGCCAAAAACTATAAAAAAGATCTGCTTGGTATATTATTCCCATATATCATGGATACATTCTTTATAATTAAATGAAAAAGCAAAAATTTTTACATTAAAATGAATGAAGATGAATCAAAAGAAGAGTACATATTGAGTAATGGTATAAATATATTTGTTAAATGGAGAAATATTATTCTGATATATACTTTTTATACATGTATGAATCAACTCTAAGGCAAAGCTAACAATAAATCTTATCTTAGTACACTGTCTCACCTTATAACTCTGAATTCCAATATAATTTTTTCAAAATGGTACCATCATCCTAAGATAACTTTGTGTCCTCAATTTTTCTACTGCTTGCCTATCCAGAGCTATGATATCTACCTAATCTTGTTAGTCATCTTTGTTTCTGGGAAGAACCAGTTAATTTATCTGACCCATGTCATATGGCAGATACTTCTTGTACAGTTACATTCATGGTCCTTGTCCAAAAAAGCACCATTGATAACAGTCACACTTATGAAGAGGAGATGCAGAAGCCAAAGTTAAAATATACTGGGAGCAGAGACTTTGAATGTTAAGGTTAGTTAACTGAGACACATAAACAATAGGGGAAAATAATTATAGAAGTAAAACGCACAATGAAACTAGAAATTAAGTAGGAACCATCAGGAAGAAGTATACAACATTGATGAGCAGAAACAAAAAGCTTGTTTACTTATAGAACTATACATCAATTTAAAAATAAATATGTATCCAATTGCCTAAATTGACTATTGTTGTTGCTGTTATGATGTTGGCTGGGTGACTGGTTAAGAAGGGAGTGATAAAGGAGGAACTAGGATATCCTTATATCCATCATCCATTATCATCATCATTGAGATTTATGAAACATTCGATAGGTGTCAATAACTATGGATGTATTACTTCACAATAGTAATTCTGTGACAAGTTGTTTTTAATAAATGAGAAGAGTCAGGTACAATAAGTAAACTGTCCAAGGTAATTTGTATGTTAGTTAAGAAAACTGACCCCAGATAATCTAATTTCAGAACCTACTGTGTAAATCACCAAGCTTTATCATACAAAAAAAAAATGTATGTTAAGAGCTGAATTTCACATGTAAATTTGTCACTTCCTACCTTACCTTACCGTAAGTCACCTTAAAATTGGGAGAATGAACATAGAAGAGATTTATTATCCATATTTTACATATGAGTAGCTAAAAAACTCAGATTGTTCTAATACTATAAAATTGGACCAAATGTAACTTTTAGTAACAAGTAAACATGATAAACCAAGTAAGTGGTTATCCTTAGGTAGCTGGGGTCATGCCCTTAAAGGGACAGTGGGACCTTTGTCTCTCAGTCTTTCTTTGCTTTCTGGCTTATGAGAGGTCTGATCAGTCACATACTCCCTGCTATTGCCATCCAGCAGAGAGGCCCATGGAAATGTGGCCATCTGAACTTGGACTGGAAAATTTAGAATCATGAGCTAAATAAACTTTTTCTAAGGTAAATGGCTTACGTATTTCATTACTGTACTGTGAAGCTCATAGGAATGGTACACAATATTCCAATCAAAAAATACAATACACTCATTTTTCATATTAGCTCAAGGTCTAATATTAAATATTAATTTTAATAACAAATCAATGTGTCCCATTAGGGTAAGTAAAATGAAATTCTATATTTCAATTTAGAAACTACCATCTTTTTTATAATATTTTTTTAGTTGTAGGTGGACACAATACCTTTATTTTATTTATGTGGTACTGAGGATCGAACCCAGGGCCTCAAACATGGGAGACGAATGCTCTACCGGTGAGCCACAGCACCAGCCCCAAACTACCTTCTTGCATACGTTTAATGTCTAAATATTTAGAGACTAGAGCCATGTGAGAGCAATAAAGCAGCAAACAAACAAATGGAGTCTTGGGTTTAGTTCAGTGGTGGAATACATACTTAGTATTTATGAAGTCCTGGATTCAATTCTCTGCATAAAAAAAGTTTAGTATATCAAACATCATCTTACTAAAGATAATACAATATGTTAGAGAGAGAGAGATGGTGGGGGAGAGAAAAAAGCTTGCAGGATTAATGAAATATACTATGTTAGTAGAATAAAGGACAAAAATCACATTGTCATTTCAATGGGCATAAAAATTTATAGACAAAAATCAATCCTTTTTCATGATAAACCACTCAATAGAACCAGGAATAGAAGAAAACTTCTTCAATGTAACAAAGGACATCTATGAAAAAGTCACAGCTAAGCTAACATCATACTTAATGGTGAAAGACTGAATAGCTTATCCACTAAGATCCAGCCTATAGGCTAGTGAGCTTCTAGGACAATCTCAAGTAATAGGAACATGGTAATGAGCTCTCTTTATAGCCCAAAAGCCTAGGAAAGACTCAATAAATATTTATGAATGAATGATCTTTTCTAAACACATGCTTCTATCTAGTCACCGCTTCTTAGGTCTAATATTAGCTCACTTTTCAGAAAAACAGTATGGGATAGTGGAAAGATGTTACAGTCTTGCCTTTACCAGCAGATTAATCTAAATTGTTTCTAGGGCCCATTATATCTCCATGAAATATACATTTCTAAAATTCCATGAAACTATTTTTCCAGCCCATTCATTTTACCTTCCAATCATTTGTTGGATTGCTATTACAGTCATAGCACTAGTTCCTCTTATTGCTCATCCTAGCTTCCGGGGTTTATACTGTACTGTCAGCAAGGTAGAATCAAAGAGTACTAAAAGGAAGCAGGCAAAGGTACCAGGCAGTGTTCTGAAAGTATAGCTCAAGGGGAAATTTTCACTGCTGTCACTACCACTATGTGTTATGAAAATGGATGACATACATATTTTGACAACCTCTACTTTTCCGCAGAATGTAATAATATCAAGAGTGGTATAGTATATACTTAGTAAATTATTAAGATTTATAAAGATTTAAAGATATTCAAGAGTATCTTTTCATCAGTTCCAGTCAACTAAAAAAGAGGAAATGAAAGCAATGGCATTATCCTAATCTCTACTGAAGTGACATATTCAATTTTTTTCAACCTAGGAAGAGAAGATTCTAGTATATTAAAATAAAAACCAACCAGAGAACTTCTATGCAGTTTCTGAAAATACACATTTTTACCCTGTAAAGTCTGAAGCATAAGGATGACTATATTTTCCATGAACTCTCAAGTGAGTAATAAATTATTCTACAGTATTATTCTGTGAGGGTAACTTAGAAAACATATCTGTTTCGAAACCAAGGATTTTTAAGGGCAAATTGTTCCCTCCTGTTACAACAGAGGACAAACCCAAGAGCACAATTTTAAACCATCAGAAACAACAGTTACCTGTGTTACTGTTCCTTTCAGTACATTCTTACACTTTTAGCAAATACGATGCTTTATGCCTGTTTAAATATTCTGGTAAACCTTCAAGGTGTTGCTACTCTGAACTCCCTTACTACTGTGTAAATAAAAGGTCAGTGAAAAAAATATATATATGTGTGTATATGTGTGTGTGTGTGTACACATATACAGATGGGGAGAGAGAGAGAGAGAGAGAGAGAGAGAGAGAGAGAGAGAGAGAGAGAGAGAGATTACTTTTAATGGCATAAATCTTAAAGAAATTTAGCCATGTGATTATTTTTAAATTAGAAAGTTAAAATAGAAATATCACTGTAATATAATCAAAGAATACTATAAAATAATTTGTTAAGTGAAAAGAGGATGATGTGCTTTAGAACATGACTAATGTTCTCACTTATTTTGTGTGGACATAAATCACTTAGCATCTGAAAGTTTGATTTCATCTGTAATTCCACAGTTATGAGAAATAAATAAAATTGACAAAAGGGTAATAGATCATATATTATCTTATTAAAATAATATAACCAGTTAAAAAATAAAACAATAAACAACAGGTAGCTAGAAAAAAATGAAAAGACATAAAGTGATTTGTAAAAACTAAATAATATGTATGTGATATAGTTTTCTCAACTGGTAACATCTGCCTTCTTCATCTAATCAATATTATGATCAACTACAAATTTAAGACTAGACTTTTCTATTTCTATGAGGAATGCCATTGGGATTTTGATCGGAACTGCATTAAATCTGTACAGTGCTTTCGGTAGTATTGTCATTTTGACAATATTAATTCTGCCTATCCAAGAGCAAGGTAGATCTTTCCATCTTCTAAGGTCGTCTGTGTTTCTTTCTTTAGGGGTCTGTAGTTTTCATTGTATAGATCTTTCACCTCTTTTGTTAAGTTGATTCCCAAGGTTTTTTTTTTTTTTTTTCTTTTTCTTTTTTTTTTTGAGGCTATTGTAAATGGGCTAGTTTTCCTCCATTCAGTTTCTGAGGATTTGTCACTGATATACAAAAATGCCTTTGATTTATGGGTGTTGATTTTATATCCTGATACTTTGCTGAATTCATTTACTAGTTCTAGAAGTTTGCTGGTGGAATTTTTTGGGTCTTCTAGGTATAGAATCATATCATCAGCAAATAGTGCTAATTTGGGTTCTTCTTTTCCTATACATATCCCTTTGATTTCTTTCATCTATCTAATTGCTCTAGAAATAGAAAAAGCAGTCATGAAATTCATCTGGAAAAATAACAGAATAGCTAAAGCAATCCTTCGCAGGAAGAGTAAAGCAGGTGGCATCACTATACCAGCACTTAACTATACTACAGGGCAACAGTAACAAAAGCATCATGGTATTGGCACCAAAACAGACTGGTAGACCAATGGAACAGTATAGAGGACACAGAGACTAACCCACACAACTACAATTATCTTATATTAGACAAAGGGGCCAAGAACATGCACTGGAGAAAAGATATCCTCTTCAACAAATGGTGCTGGGAAAACTGGAAATCCATATGCAACAAATAGGAATTAAACACCTATCTCCCACCATGTACAAACTCAACTCAAAATGGATCAAGAACCTAGGAATAAAACCAGAGACACTGTGTCTAAGAGAAGAAAAAGTAGGCCCTAATCTCCATCATGTAGGAATAGACCCCAACTTCTTTAATAAGACTTCTGTGGTGCATGAATTAAAATCAAGAATCAATAAATGAGATAGATTCAAACTAAAAAGCTTCTTCTCAGCAAAAGAAATAATCTGTGAGGTGAATAAAGAGCCTACATCTTGGGAGCAAATTTTTACCCCTCCCACATCAGATAGAGCACTAATCTCTAGGGGATATAAAGAACCAAAAAGCTAAACACCAAAAAAACAACAAATAACCCAATCAATAAAGAGACACTTCTCAGAAGATGATGTACAATCAATCAAGAAATACATAAAAAAATGTTCAACATCACTAGCAATTAGAGAAATACAAATCAAAACCACACTAACATTTCATCTCACTCCAGTCAGATTGGCAGCTATTATGAATACAAACAACAGTAAGTGTTGGCGAGGATGTGGGTGGAAAGGTATACTCATACACTGCTGGTGGAATGCACAGTGGTGCAGTCAATATGGAAAGCAGTATGGAGATTTCTTGGAAAATTGTGAATGGAACCACCATTTGACCCAGCTGTCCCTCTCCTCTGCCTATACCCAAAGGACTTAAAAACAGTATACTACAGGGACATGGACACATCAATGTTTATAGCAGCTCAACTCACAATAGCTAAACTATGGAACCAACCTAGATGCCCTTCAATAGATGAATGGATAAAAAAAATGTGTCATATATACACAATGGAATATTACTCAGCAATAAAAGAGAATAAAATCATGGCATCTGCAGGTAAATGGATGGAGTTGGGAAGATAATGCTAAGTGAAGTTTGCCAATCCCCTCACCCCTCAAAAAAAAATGCCCAATGTTTTCTCTGATATAAGGGAGCTGATTCATAGTGGGGTAGGGAGGGTGAGCATGGGAGGAATAGAAGAACTCTAGATAGGCCAGAGGGCTGGGAGGGGAAGAGAGGGGGCAGGAAGTTAGAAATGATGGTGGAATGTGATGGTC
This sequence comes from Spermophilus citellus, assembly GCF_964194105.1. NCBI lineage: Eukaryota > Metazoa > Chordata > Mammalia > Rodentia > Sciuridae > Spermophilus > Spermophilus citellus. The sequence continues at coordinate 636,748 of NW_027672918.1, read as the reverse complement.
ATCATTATCCAAGTACATGTATGAAGACACAAATTGGTGTGAATATACTTTGTATACAACCATAGATATGAAAAACTGTGCTCTGTATGTGCTATATGAATTGTAAAGCATTCTGCTGCCATATATCAATTTTTGAAAATTAATAAAAAATAAAAAAATAAAGACTAGACTTTTCAACCTCATAATAAGACTACATGGTCATTTGCTCCTGGTTCTCAGGCCAGTGATAAATTGCTAGGAAGGGAAAACACCAAAACACAATCCTGGAACTCTGTTTCTTTACAAATATTCCACACACCACAGTTTCACAATTCTATCTCCAAAGGCAGTACAGAATCAAAGCAAATCATCGGCATATTTCCTCACCACAGGTTTCAAGATGATGTAACTGCTTTCAAATAACATCCTTTCTATACACACAATAATGAATGTGTGTATATCTACCAATTGCCTCACTAGGAATAATACTACCCAAACTAAAACACTTAAACCAGCATTACTCAGCTCTGGTTCTATATTACAAGTATTTATAGAGATTTAAAAACAAAAAATTGCAAATGTCATACCCCATGCAGAACCACTGAATCAGAATCTCTACAGAAGAAATCCAACTACATGTTTGGCAGTGTTTCTAAGTTTTGTATTGTTTTTCCTTTCAGCTCCACAAATGATTATAATGTATGAGACACCCCATTCTTTAATACACTAATACACATATACATACACACACACACACACACACACCTGTGAGATGCATAAAATTTCTGATTTTCTTTCTTCAAAGAAAATAATCATGAATTTCCTTAATACCCCAAAACTCTTAATTCTCAAATTTCTAATAGATTCCCACTAACTGCCATAACAGAAACATGCTCAAAACAACAGTTTAGTAAGTGTTTGCCAAAGTGAAGATCATTTCGTTTTCTATATTGAAATACTTGCCACACAAAGCCTTTGTGAAATAACATTTAGATATCATACCCCTATTGTATACTTTCATCTACTTGAAAAACATCAGTTTTAAAACCTCTTCTTGAGGTGGGTATGTCAGTCAACTTTTCATCCTGTAACCATAAAACCTAACCACGGCAACTTAAAGTCAGAAAAGTTTATTTGGGGCTCATGGCTTCGCTCAGAGTTTTATTCCACAGTCAGCCAACTCCATTGCTATGGGACTGAGATGAGGTAAAATATAATGGTGGAAGGGCATGATGGAAGAAAGCTGCTTAGTTCATGTCAGTCAGGAAACAAACAGAGGAAGTACCTAGGGACAGATATAGTTGAAGGCCACACATCCGGTGGCCTACTTTCTCCTGTCATGCTGCACCTACCTACAGTTACCACCCAGTAGTCCATTCAAATTACTAATCCATCAAATGGATTAATCCACTGATGAGGTTACAGTTCTACTAACTCAAAACTTTTCACCTCTGAACACTGCTACATTGCCTAACGCATGAGCTCTTTGGGGTACATTTTTAGTTCTAAACCATAATATCAAGAGTGGTGGCACAGGCCTGTTATTCTAGCTACCAGAGAGGACAAGGCAGGAGAATCACCAGTTTGAGGCCAACCTAGGCAATTAATAAGACTGTCTCAAAACTTTAAAAAGAAAAAATTTTTTTTAATGGCCAAGGATGTTTCTCACTGTGGAGTGCCACTGGGTTCAATCTCTAGTACCACAAAAGAGAAGAAAAAGAAAAAAAAACATTATTTGCATATTATGTATTTTTTCACCAATAAAAATTAACATAGACTTCTAGCAGGTAAGGAGCTTAGAAGCCATTACTGTCCTAAGAAGAAGTAAAAAGCTGAACAAACTGTACAATCAACAACTCTTCTTAGAGCTATATGCAAAATGAGGTCACAAAACAAACCATTGCATCACAGTTGGAAGAAGCAACAGGTTAACAGAGAATCGCAATTTACGGAAGCAGAAACCCAGAAGCAGAAAGTTTTGTGGAAACCAGTGCCAGGGTAAGGAAAGTAGCACTGTAATTGATGAATTACTAGAGGCTCAGAGCAGACATGGCTGAAAAATCACAACTCCAGAAGGACCCAGTCCATACACTGTTTTTAAAAAATATTTATTCAGTTGTAGATGAACGAACACATAGTATCTTTATTTATTTTTATGTGGTGCTGAGGATTGAACCCAGTGCCTCACACATGCAAGGCAAGCACTTTACCACTGAGCTACAGCCTCAGCTCTCCCAGTCCAGACAATTTTATGAGTTTTACCTCCAGGAGATAAAGCAAGTTATCATAGTGAATATCGGGAGAAAAATCCTCTCCTGCTTTTAGCATAGGAGACGAGAAAAATGAATAGAATAACATAGAATAGGTCTGCATTAGAAGACATAATTTTATCAAGTCTCCCTCTGGGGTTTTACCTAAGCCTAACAAACCTGCAGGAAGAAAAATACCCAATTCCAGTTGGCCCAAGTCTTTGAGGTGGAAGGAAGGAATGCAACTCCAGCCCCCTCAAATGTCATTCTATCTAATCCATTTAAAGTGGGATAAAGAGGAGGGTCTGAGAAACACTTGTGAAGACTTCTTTATAGAAAAACACAGTCAAGACACAGAAAGAATAGATGGGCAATATAAGCACAGACAAAAATTCTAAGAAAGAATCAAAAAGAGAAGTGGAGTTTCATTATTAACTAAGAGACATGTCTCTAGATGGTGGAGTGGAACTAAGCAGCAAATATTTACTTTTCCACAGTCCAGAATCAAAGAAGTGAGAGAACAGTTGATCAAAGATTTTAAAAGTCATTTTAAAATTCCTGCTTAAAATGCCAGATGGATAATATCTTAATACCTAATTTCTCAATCTATTCTAGAACACTATTCTCCTCTTCTACTTTGATTAGTGAACTGTGGAGAACATTTTCACTAAGGTTTTATTAGCTTGTGGCTTTGTTCTGAAATGGTCCTAGTTACTGGTTATTATGACTCTTTTCAAACTGGTGCTCTAAACTGGACACAGCAGCAGGATTATGTTGAGTGAGAGTACTGGCACTTTGATATATGTTCAGCCTGGAACACTTGGTAAAAAGAAAGCAGCTCACTGAAAAGTCCCTTGTATAACAGTAGAAGAGATAATCAATCATATCAGCCATTGTGACAAAATCAGAGAACTTCATCATGAGAAAAAAGGGAATAAGATATCCCCAAAGTTCTAACAGCTGACCCCATAGACACCAATGTAACAGAAATACCTGATAAAGAATTCAGAAAGTTGATGGGTAAAAATCACTAATGAACTAAAAGAAGATCTAAGGAATGAACAAAGGGAGAAAATGAAGAATATGATAGAGTATTTCAATAAAGAGAGAGATTCTAAAAAAGAACCAAACAGAAATCCTGAAAATAAAGACTCAATAAATAAAGAAAAATTCAGTTGAAAATCTCACCAACAGATTTGATCACATGGAAGACAGAATTTTAGGCACTGAAGACAAGGTATATGAATCTGAAAACTCAGTCAACAAAAAGAAAAGAAACTAAATTATCATGATAAGAATATACAAGAAATCTGGGACAATATTAAGCATCAAGCACAAGAATCATTGGCATTGAAGAGAGATCCAAGACACAAGCTAAGGACATGGATAATCATTTCAGTGAAATAATTTCAAAAACATTTTCAAACCCTTGTGAATGATTACAGACATCTAGATACAGGAGGCATTCAGAACCCCAAATATGAAAGATCAAACAAGAACTTCTCCATGACATATTATAATTAAAATGCCTAATATACAGAACATGAATGGAATTTGAAAAGCTTCAGGAGAAAAACATCAGGTCACATTTACAGGCATGACAATCAGAATAACTTATGATTTCTGAGTGAAGACTCTAAAAGTCAGGAGGGCTTGGCACAATATATTCCAAGCCCTGAAAGAAAATAATTTCCAACCAAGATTACTACATCTAGCAAAGCTATTCTTCACAATCAAAGGAGAAATAACAATCTTCTAAGAAAAGCATAAACTAGAGAATCCATGACTACTAAGCCAGCATTACAAAAAATACACAAAGGAATACTACACACACAAAAATTTAAAAACAAAATTTCAAGCTTCTGAATAAATGAATTTCATTAGACAAGTAGCTAAGAAAATGAGAATTAGGATTGGATTAAACATTATAAATGAATTAAAATTGTAGGGGAAAATAAAGCTCTATAATAACACTGAAAGTAAATGTTCTCAACTCTTCAGTGAAAAAACAGACTACCTGATTGGATTAAAAACTATGGCCCAAGTATACATCGCTTGCAAAAGACAAACCTCAAAAGCAAAAATATTCACTGACTGAAAGTGAAAGAATTAAAAATGATATTCTGTGCAAACTGAGTCCAATAATAAACAGGAAAAGTGCATAGCCAAAAAAACTAATAAGACTGAGAAAGTAACTCCATACTAGTAAAGGGAATAAAACAAGGAGATGGAAATATTAAATACACATGCCTCAAACAAAAGTGCACCTAATTCCACAAAACAAACACTACTCAACATAAAGGTTCAGAAGGATTTCAACAAAATAATACTAGGTGATTTCAACACTTCTCTATCACCAATACACAGGTCATATAGATTCAAAAACAACAGATACTTAGTTCCAACCTAAAAAATGCCATAAGTCAATTGGATCCAACAGACATGGACAGAATACTTCATTCAACCATAGCTGAATGTATTTTCATCTCAGATGCTCATGAAATTTTCTCCAAAACAGAGCATACTGTAGGTCACAATGCAAGTTGTAGCAAATATATACACACACTCATACACACATACCAAATTAAAAAAAAAATCAATATAATTTTATCTTATTAGTTCATAATGGAATGAAACTAGAAATCCCAGAAAAATAACTACAGAAATTATACTGGCACATGGAGTTAGACCAACACACTCTTGAACAATGACTAGACTACAGAAGACATGAGGGGAGAAATTTTAAAATTATCACTATCAAATGAGATTAAAAATATACCACACCAGAATCTCTTGGACACTATGAAGACAATTCTAACAGGAAAATTTGTAGCTATTGAGTTCTCACATTAAAAATTATAAAACATCTCCCAATAACAACAACAACAAAAGAAAGATCTCAAATGAACCTAATGGTGCATCTCAAGTTCCTAGAAAAACAAGAACAAACAAACTTAAAGCCAGTAGGAGGAAAAAAATAATTAAGATATGAAATGAAGTTAATTAGTAGAGAATTAAAAACTACAAAGGATTGAAATGACAAAGAGTTGGTCCTTTTAAAGAGAGACAGAGATAAATAAAACTCATAAAGACTCAGCCAGACTAACCAAAAGAAACAGAGAAAAGATCCAAGTTAATAATAATTATAGGTAAAAAGGGAGAAATCACCACAGACATGACTAATATCCAAAGAATCAACTAGGAGTTGTAATGAAAATTTTATTCCAATAAATTGGAAAATCTAGAAGATACAGACAAATTTATAGACACATAAGACCTGTCAAAATTGAATCAAGAGGATACACAAAATCTAAACAGAACAACAAGAAGCAACGAGATCAGAGGAGTAATAAAGTCTCTCAATAAAGAAAAGCGCAGAACCAGATGGATTCTCAGATAAATTCTACCAGAACTTTAAAGAAATACTAACAATTCTCCTCAAATTATTTCATGAAATAGAAGGGGAAGGGAGACACTTCCAATGCATTCTATGAAGCCAAGTTCACTCTGATACCAAAACCAGATAAGGATGCATCAAGAAAAGAAAACTACAAGACCAATGGACTTGATGACAACAGATGCAAAAATCATGAATAAAAGATTAGCAAACTATATTCAAAAACACATTAAGAAAATTGTATATAACAATCAAGTTGGTTTTATTCAAGGGAGGCAAGAATGTTTCAACATTCATAAGTTAATAAATATATTTCATCACATACCTAGAATTAAGAATAAAAATGGCATGATCATCTCAATAGATGCAGGAAAAGTCTCTGGTAAAATTCAGCACTCATTTCTGTTAAAAATACTAGAGGACCTAGGGATAGAAGAAACTTAACACCATAAAGTCTATATATGACAAACTCAAAGCCAACACCATATTGAATGTAAATAAAAAATGAAAGCATTTTCTGTAAAATCACAAGATAAGGATATCCACTCTTACCACCTACATTTAAAACAGTACTTCAAATTCTGAACAGAGCAATCAAATAAGAGTAGGACATAAAATGTATACAAACAGGAAAAGAAGTCAAATTATCACTGTTTGCAGATGACATGACCCTAAAGTTAGAAGACCCAAAAGATTCCATCAGAAGACTACTATAGCTGATAAACTTATTAAAGTAGCAGTATACAAAATCAATAGCTTTTCTGTATACTGATAACAAATCTGCTGAAAAAAAATCAGTAAAATAATTCAAAGCACAATAGTCTCAAATAAAATAAAATACCTAGGAATATATCTAACTAAAAGACGTCTACAATGAAAATTAAGGAAAAGTGATAAAAGAAAAAGAAGGCACTAGAAGCTGGAAAGACTCCCATGTTCATGAACACATAGAATTAATGTTGTTAAAACTGCCCTATTACCAAAGTCAGATTCAATTCAATTCAATCCCCATCAAAATACCAATGTTATTCTTCAAAGAACTAAAAAAAAGATCATCCTAAAATCCATATGCAATAAAAGACCAGAATAGTAAAATCAATTCTGAATAAGAGTAATGCTTATATGGAGATTCCTTGGAAAACTTAGAATGGAATCACCATTTGACCCAGCTATCCCACTCCTCAGTTTATACCCAAAGAACTTTAAAAAAGCATACTACAGGACTCAGCCACATCAATATTTATAGCAGCTCAATTCACAATAGCTAAATTGTGGAACCAACCCAGATGCCCTTCAGTAGATGAATGGATAGGGAAAATGTGGTATATATACACAATGAAATATTACTCAGCACTAAAAGAGAACAAATCATGGTATTTGCAGGTAAATGGATGGAGTTGAAGAATATTATGCTAAGTGAACTAAGCCAATCCCAAAAAACCAAATGCCGAATGTTCTCTGATATGAGGATGCTGACTCATATTGGGAATGGCGGGGGGAGCATGGGAGGAATGGAGGAACTTTAGATAGGGCAAAGGGAAGGAGGGAAAGGGAGGGGGCATGGGGGTAGGAAAGGTGGTGGAATGAGATGGACATCATTACCCAAAGTACATGTATGAAGACACAAATGGTGTGACTCTACTTTGTGTACAACTAGAGACATGAAAAATTGTGTTCTATATGTGTACTGTGATTTGAAATGCATTCTGCTGTCATACATAACAAATGAGAATAAACAAATAATTAAATAAAGAGGAATGCTTGACGTATCACAATACCCAATTTCAAATTATACTAAAACAGTATGGTATGGGCATAAGAACAGACATGTATATCAATGGAATAGAACAGAAATTAGAAACAAACCCACACATATACAATCATCTAATCTTTGACAAAGACACCAAAAGCATGTGTTGGGTAAATATGGTCTTTTTAATGAATGTTGTTGAGAAACTGGATATCTATATATAGAAAAATGCAAGTAGATCCCTATCTCTCACGTTCTACAAAAGTTAACTTGAAGTGGACTGAAGACCTAGGAACTAGACCAAAAAAACTGCTACTAGTATAAAGAAACACAAAGAAAACAGTTCAACATATAGGCATAAGAAACAGCTTCCGCAATAGGGCTCCTAAAGCTCAGGAAATAATTCCAAGGATTAATAAATGGGATAACATCAAGTTAAAAACCTTCTGCATAGCAAAGAGAATAAGAGTGTGAAGAGAGAGCCTACAGAATGGGAAAATTTCTTTATCAGCCACTCTCCCTACACAGGATTAAGATTCAGAATATACTAAGAACTTAAAAAAAAAAAAAACCTAATAACCCAATCAATAAATGGGCAAATGAACAAACATTTCTCAAAAGAAGAAATTCAAATGGGGCTGGGGATGTGGCTCAAGTGGTAGCACGATCGCCTAGCATGCGTGTGGCCCATGTTCGATCCTCAGCACCACATACAAAGATGTGTGTCCACCGAAAATTGAAAAATAAATATTAAAAATTTAAAAAAAAAGAAATTCAAATATCCAATACATTAGAAAATTTTCAATATCTTTAGCAAACAGGGAAATGCAAATTATAACTAGTTAGAATGGCCATCATCAAGAATAGAAGAAATAATAAATGTTTGAGAGAATATGGGGGAAAAGGAACACTTTATACTGGTGAGACCGTAAATTACGGTCTCTCAAAGGATAAGGAATGTTACTGCCATGTAACCCAACTATAATATTCCCCAGTATATTTCTAAAAGAATTAAAGACAGCACACTATAATGAAACATACATACCCATGTTTATAGCAGCACATTCATAAGAACCAAGTTATGGAACAAGAAGATATTCTTCATCAGTAGAATGGATAAAGAAAATGTGGTATATATACACAATGGAGTTTTAATCAATCATAAAGAACAAAATTATGTCATCTGCAGGAAAATGGATGGAACTGAGGAGTGAAATAAGCTAGAATCAGAGAGTCAAGGGTCTTATGTTCTCTCTCATTTGTGGAAGCTAGAGACAAAAATATTTTAAAAGGGACTTCATGAAAAGAGAAGACCAGCAGAGATGAGAAAGAGAATCAGGTGAGGATGGATGAGAGGAAAAGAGGAATTACTAGAGAATGCAAGTGATCAAGTCATGTGCATATACAAATATGTCACAAAGAATGTCACTATTATATATAGTCATATGCACCAATAAAAGTTATAAATTTATATTGCAAATTCTAGGAAAACTGCTAAAAAAAAGAAGTACAAAAAAAAACATAAGGGGCTGAAGTTGTGGCTTAGTCAGTGGTATAGCGCTCACCTAGCATGTGTGAGGTGCTGGGTTCGATCCTCAGCACCACATAAAAATAAATAAATAAAATAAAGGTATTGTGACCAACTACAACTAAAAAAAAAACTATTAAAAAAAGAAGCATAACTACTATACTAAGAAATAAAGAAAAGGAATTTATAAAAAATGCTAGCAATCAAACACACTACATGTAGTCTTTGATGTTCTTAGCAGTAGACTGGATACAGCTGAGGAAACAATCCTTGAGCTTGAAGATATATCAACAGAACTTACCCAAACTGAAAGACAAAGAGAAAAAACCTAATAAGAACTATCCAAGAACTGTGAGACAACTACAAACAATATAACTTAAATGTAATAGGACAACTAGAAAGAAAAAAAAGAAATATTTGATGCAAAAATGAGAGTTTTCTCAACATCAGACACTAAATTACAGATCCAAGAACCTCAGAAAACACCAAGCAGAATTAATGTGGGGGAGAGGGGAGAGCAGACCTAGACATTTCATTTTCAAACTACAGAAACTCAAAACTAAAGAAGAAATCTTGAAAGAACCCAAGGGAGAAAATATCTCACCTATAATTGAGCAAAGATAAAAATGATTTTTCACTTCTTCTCAGAAACCATGCCAGCAAGAAGACAGAGAAGTGAATATTTAAAGTGTAGAGAGGGGGGAAAAAGAAACTCTTCAAACTGGCACTCTGTACCCTACAAAATAATCTTCAAAAGTAAAGTAGTAATAAAGACTTGATCAAATAAAAATTAATGAAATTTGTGATGTGCTGAACTGTCTTACAAGAAATATTTTTAAAAGTTCTTTAGAGAGAAAGAAAATCATATAGGTCATAGTTCATATCCAAATAAAGAAAGGAAGAGCATCAGAGAAAGAGTAGAGGCAAAATAAAAACTGGTATTTCTTACTCTTAACCAATATAACAGTTAAAAAATTTGTTCAAAATAATAATAGCAATACAGTTAAATTACAGTTAAATATATGCTTATATATATATATATATATATATATATATATATATATATGCACTATGTATGTTTTTGTAGAAGTAAAATAAATGATATCAATGAAAGAAGGAATGAGAGAGAAGAATTGGTACTCACAATACCTCTGAAGCAGTATAGACGTAGTGACAGTGGATATCCTTTTTACGATTTTACAGTAAATGCTCTTAGTTTTATCCCATACAATATGACATTGCCTTTGGGATGGGCTCAATGGTGAATTTTAAGTCTATAATCTCTTTCAGAACTTATTTTATGAGGCCAGCCAGACTATCTAATACCAAAACCAGACAGAGACATTACAAAAAAACTATAAACCAATATCATTCATAAACACAAATGCAAAAATTATCAACAAAATTTTAGCAAACTGTATTCTCACAATGTATGAAAAGAAATCACATAGCACGACCAAATGGGATCCATACCAGGTATGCAATACTGGTTTAACACTTAAAAGTCAACTAATGTGTTTCAACACAAGCCAGGTATAGTGGTATGCACGTCAGGAGACTAAGACAGGGAGATTTCAAGTTAAAGGACTAGCCGGGCAACTTAGCAAGACCATATCTCAGAAATAAAATATATATATTAATTTTTTAAGGGCTGGGAGTGAAACTCAGTGGTAGAGCTTTTGCCTAGCATGTGTGAGGGCCCTAGTACCATCCCCAGCACTGCAAAACCAAAACTCACATGCTTATATCAACAGATGAAGAAAAACCATTTGACAAAGTCCAACCCTCATTTCAAAAAAAAAAAAAAAAACTTCTAGAAATCTAGGAATACAGGGGAAGATGAAAAACTCAATTTTAAAAGAACACTTACAAAAAATCAACCAATAACATTCAATGGTGAGAAAGCTTACATGGGGAGGCCAAAGACCCAAAAATGAGAAGATCAAAAGTAGATTGCCACTATTCAATGTTAAGACTTAGCACAACACTACAGTAATCATGGCAGTGTAGAACTGGTGAAAGAGCAGATAGATCAATGAATTGGAACAAAGGGCATGAAAACAGGCCCACATAAATAGAGTCTAATAATCTTTGAGAAAGCAGTAAAGCAATACAATGGTGAAAAGTTGTTCTTTTCAACCAACTGTGTTGGAACAACTAACTACACACACACACACGCTAAATAAATCTAAACACAAATCTTTCACCCCTCACAAAAATTAACTCAAAATGGATCATGGACCTAGATGTAAAAGGCAAACCTAAAATCTCCTAGAAGATAACAAAGCAGAAAATCTGGATGACTTGGGTTTGGTGATGAATTCTCAGATGTGACACCAAAAACTCAATACATGAAATAAAGAAGTGATAAGATGAACTTCATTAAAATTAAAAACTTCCACTCTGCAAAAGCATTATTGAAAATGAAAATACATATCTAATACAGAATCGCTGTACAAAGTATACAAAAGATTTTTAGAACTCAACAATAAGAAAATAACTTAATTTAAAAAAATAGGTCAAAGACCTTCACAGATACCTCACCTAAGAAGATATGTACAGGTAGCCAGGCAAATGTCTGTAACCCCAGATGCTTGAGGCCTGCAACCTCAGGAGGCTGAGGCAAGAGGAACATAAATTTGAAGTCAATTTGGCAAATGAGTAAGAATCTGTCTCAAAATAAAGGTCTGCGGGTGTAGCTCAGTGGTAGAACACTTGCCTAGAATGCATGAGGTCCTAGTTTCAATCCTCAGCATAGAAAGAAAAGAGGAAAGAAAAAGAGGATATAGAAGTAGCAGATAAACATATAAAACCACAGACAGTCACTTTAGAAAACAGTTCAGGAGTTTTCTTATAAAACTCATACATACTCTCACCATTAACCATGCTCTAAGTATTTTTCCAAAGAAAGTAAAAAAATTACATTCACATAAAAACCTGCACAGACATAGATGTTTACAGCAGAAGTTTTATTCATAACTGCAAAACTTGGAAGCTAACAAGATGTCCTTCCAATAATAAATAAATTAAAAGTGGATAAATTAAAAGTGGCACATCAAAGCAATGTAATATTATTCAATGTTAAAAAGCAATGAGCTATCAAGCTATGAATAGAAAATGGAAGAAGCTTAAAAACATATTACTAAGTGAAAGAAGCCAAATTGAAAAGGACATACTGTATGATTCCAACTATATGACATTCTAGAAATGGCTAAACTATGAAGACGGTAAAAGGGTCACTAGTTGCCAAAGTTAGTGGAAACGATAAGATGAATGGGTAGTACACAGAGAATTTTTAGAGCACTGAAACTATTCTTGAGGATATAACATTAATAAATAAATATCATACATCTTTCAAAACCCTATAGATGTATAACATCAATAGTTAACCCTGATGTAAACTATGGACTTTGGATAAAAACAATATATCAATGTAGGTTCCTCCAACATCACAAATGTGCTATTTCGGTAGCAGATGTTAATAATGCCAGAGGAAATGAATGTGAATGGGGAATACATGGGAACTATAAGCTTAAAACTGCTCTTAAAAATGGCCATTTTACAACTCCTTTTTAAATTTTTTTGGTACCAGGGATTGAACCCAGGGACATTTAACAACTGAGCCATATCCCTATTCCTTTTTAAGGTCTCACTAAGTTGCTTAGTGCTTTGCTAAGTGGCTGAGGCTGGCTTTGAACTTGTGATCCTCCTGTCTCAGCCTCTCAAGCTGCTGGAATTATATGTGCCACTATATCTAGTCTACAAATTAATATATTAGGAATAAAAAATTAGTGAAAAATAGCCATGCCCTCATGATAATAAGGGTGGATACTTAATTTTTTACTGCTGAGTCATAATTCTAACATTCTGCTCTGTCTTATGAGGGAAGCTATAAAATGCACTGTTTCTTAAGCAAAAAAATAACAAATGCTAAAAAATAATCATGAAAGAGGAAAAGTCAACATTTAAAACCTCCTTAACTCAAAACACAATTATAACATTTTACAGTAACTGTCCAATGGTATTTGAAAAAATTAGATTAGTTATCTTTCTTCTTTGATTCTTAATGTGAAGCAAACAAATACCAAAACAAAGTAACTACAGCATCTAAACTGTTATTATAGTATTAAATGGGTTGAAATAGGCCTCCAGTTATCTCTCCCACTATTAATTTTGGTAAGAACTTTTAAACAATGTATTAACCAAGTGGAGTGGTTGGATATACTCACTCTTATTATTCACTGTTTTGGAATTAGAATTGCCTCTGAAGAGGTCAAAATGAATAATGTTTATTATCATATATACTTTTAAATTTTTACATGAACTCAGTCTACTATAAAATGCACCATAAATAATAGGGATCTGGGTTAAATGAACAGGAAGGAATATACATTCTCATATATAAGAAAAAGCAATCATTTATCCTAGTATTCTCAGGAGTCTAATGGCTAAATTCTTTTCTCCAATATGGCAAAGTGAATTTTAAAAAAATACATATCACATGAAAAATATAGCACAAACATGAATAGATGGAAAAATGTGTTTCAACACTTTTCCTCCTTTTCAAAAGACAAAAATGAAAAAAAGAATACACAAGAGGAAAGCATTTAGCAGAAAGTACCGAAATAGCTGATGCTACCAGATTTATTGTCACCTTTGGCAGAGTACTGCTATGAAAAAGCAGAGACACTGCTATTACAAGAAAAGATTATGTACTCTCAAGAAAGGGTAGGATTAATCACTCTTCAACAGACAACCACACTGGGAAAAGTTTCAAGAGTGCTAGATTGCACTTATCTAAAAGAGAAACAAGACCAAAAACTATTATAAAATTATCTCCAATTACAAACAACTTAGTATTTAAAATAATAACCATATAATTTCTAAGACTAGCCATACATTTTGCAAATAACATCGTTCATTGAGCAAACCTTATTTTTCAAATGATTAGTATATAAAATCAAAATTGCTGGTATTTTTATTAAAAAATCTTTACATTCACCCCTATTTTAAAGTAATCTAGCATTCATGCTAAAATCATAGCAGTAGTAAATATAAAAAAATATGCTCAGCAGGTACCATTTTATTTGTCATATATGTGACAAATATAAATATATATGTACATTCATCATGTAAATACACAAGGATTAATACTGATTAAAGAAATAAAGCAAGTAATTTTATTTACTGAATAAAGTATATATTTACTGCTACTGGAGAACGATGCAAACAGAGGACAATTATAAAAATTTTTCCAAAAGAAGGTGTATTTTCATTTTCCAATTAAAGTACCATATACATCCTTTCCAAAAGAAGTATGTACCATATCTGATTCTAAAGAAGGTAACCAAACACCTGAATGTGCTTCTAGGAGTCTTATGATTTTTTTTAAATACATTACTCATTTTTCAGGTTGTTCTCTTATACAAATGAAAGTGATATGCATTCAACATTTTTACACCTCTAAGAAATCACAATACTTAAGTAAATTGCTTTTACTCACTTTTATCTTTAAAGGTATCAATCTAAATGTATCTGTACAGATGTATATGATACTAATTAAAACACTAAGAAAAAGCTACAAATGCAGTATTTAAATTAAAATTATGAAGTAAAGGTCTCAAGATAAAGACTTCAATAATAGAACTGATTACTGAACTACTCACAAAGAATGCCTAATTAAGCACCTTTATTATTATACTAGTTATAATTCAACAGAATCAGAGGATAAAAAACATTTATGAAAATAATTTAGGATATACAGTTATGACACATCATTAAAAATTATTGATAATTTTTAAAAATACTTTTTCTGAGTTAAACTTTAAATTTCAATTGGCATAACAAGTGCAATTTATAAAACTTATATATAAATATGTCAATAGTAATTCTATCTAGAACAGTCCTCTTTGCATACACTTTTAAAAGGCAGCATTTATTTTTTAAGCAAACGCTTAACACACTTTGGCTATAGGCCAAATCTATCCCATCGCCCAATTTAGTAAATAAAGTTTAAATGAAACACACCTACTCATTCCTTTACATATTATCTGTGGTTGCTTTGTGCTATCTCAGCAGAACAGAGTAGATGTCAGAGATCATAAGGCATACAATAATTTAAATATTTACAGAAAATATTTACTAATTCCTAAACTAAACGTTTAGATATTCATTACTTTCATGTGTCCACGCGTGCACGCACACACACACACACACACACACGCGCGCGCACACACACACACACACACACACTCATCTTCTATATAATCCTTATTACAGCACATATTGAGTTGATCCATTAGGATCTGTACGTTTCTCTTTCTTGGTTATATAATTCATACAGTGAATACTAACTTCTAGATTCCTGATAAAGCAGAGAATAATGGCTAACTTTGCTGATCTGCGATTTTAGGACTGCACTGCATCTTCTCACATGTAATAATGTTCTTGATGGATTATTTTAAAGAAAAATACCACCCAATACGACAGCTGCAATTTTCAAGACATCTATTTTTACACACTTAATGTCTATATGGTGATACTACTCTCATATTAAATGGTAATGTAGAAATTTAGATTTTTAGATGCTGAACTAAGAAAAAGATGGCTAAATGGGTTGGAGGCAGAATGAATTAAAAATATATATATCACAGAGACATTAGTCTTTAAACAAAAAAAATATTTAAACAGAGGGAAGAGTATTCTGGACTTAAGGAATCGCTAAACACAAGGCTCACTGTGGAATATGGAGTACTAAGCAGTAAACTATTATCAAGAGTTCTGTTCCCTACCTCCTTCTATCAAGTTACCTTCCACCCATAGCCACAAGAAAAAAGAAAAGTTACATGGTAAAAAAAGTTAATGTCCCAAAAGTTTTTAAAATGAAATACAAGAATGAGATAGTAAAGCAATTGGAATTGCAAAATCTGAAAGTGGATGACAGCCATATGTCTAAATTATTCAAAACCACTAAAAATGAAAACTTAGATATATGGAAGATCACTAATTTCTTTTATTGCTGCAAATAAAAATAAGAAACAGATTCAATTTACAAAATAATTCAACTTATAAAATAATTATATAACATAGAAATCTGAATGTCTTTACAGGAAAAAGTCTAAGTACATCAGAAAGTATCAATTTCTTCTTAAATAATTTATGTTGCACATGACTAAGGGAAGAGATATGTATCAAGTACTTTTTCTTAGTCTTTTAGGATTATGATTTTATAAACTTTTAAATCACTTTGTTTTGCTTTCCAAGAAGTTGGTAGTTCTAGATTATGTTTAAAATCCATCTTAATAAAAGGCACTCAAGTCAAAAAGTAAATATATAATGAAATGCTCTCATTATATCATTTTATTATGTTTCTAAACATCAAAAAACTATTTTTTTAATCTGCAATCACCAAATATTAAGTATACCTTCGGATGATGCTAGTGTCAAATCAATTCAGAAAATTCTCATTTAAACATTACAAAACAAATCAAAACCTATAAGTGTTAATTTTCTTCTTGTAAATAGCATGCCTCTTTGAAGCCAAATTAATGGCATAATAACAAGAGATTATCTTTTATTTAGTGATAATCAACCCTACAGTCCACTTATTCCCAGCTATTACTCTTCTAAAGTACTACAGAATTAACAAATTAGCACTCAAATACCAGCAATTCAAGATAGTTTCCATACTAAATCTTACGTAAAAGTTAATAAGACCACATGAAATTCTTTATCATTTTTAAGTAAATTCATTTTAAATTTACATATCAGTCATTAACACTCAAGAAAGGAAAGTAAACTTTGTTAATGGTAGTAAAAAATGCCGCAATTTCTTATGTCATAATGAGACTATCACACAAAGAAAATGGTACAATCTACCATCTTAGTACTCAAAATGAGCTGCCCTTTCAAGGAAAAATGACTGTTTTTATTCATTCATATGCTCCTTCCTGATCTCTTTTGTACACAAAGGATTACACTTGTGCATCTACTGAACAAGTAGCAAGCAGTCAATAGACAGAAAGTAAGGAGCTACAATGGGATGAAGTCAATACTACCTCCTTTTTTACAGGTATTTCAGAACATTCAATCAAAAGATTATATAGACATAGGTCAAAGAATTCTCAAGTCCTTCACAAAGAAGTCTGAAAATGAGAACATAAATCTAATAATAAGGTAATGCTTCCAATATTTCTTTACATTTTTTTCTTTAGGATAGCAAAATCAAATTATAATTTTCAAATGAATTATAGTAAAAAACAAATGGAAAACAGAATACTCAATAGAAATAAGCTGACTTATGACAAAATGCTAATTTAGCACTCATTCTTCCTTTTATGCAGAGTTCTCTTTCAGGGAGAAGAGTTGACAAGTAAAAGTATTTAAAGTTCCTTGTTTCTCCTCTACAGCTAGAACTCCATGTGATTATAACTCTTTTTAACCTTTTTTTCAGTAGTATAATTATGTTGTGTAAAAATACAATAAAATAAGCTGCAAGTAATCTAATACTATCTTACTAGTCATTAATTGATTTCATACCCTGTATAAGAAACTTTAAATATTTTATCTTACATCTAAATAGCAATTTTGCAAACTTGTCTTTGAGAATAACATGACCATTTAAAAGGCAAACTCAAAGATCTTTTCTTCAAAGACTGCATCAGCTACAAAAATAAATGAAGTGGAGGCCTTCTTAAACAGCATCTGGCACCTATGAATGAAGGACCTGAAAGTTAAAACCACAGAAAAAAATTTCCATAATAATAACAATCATATATGGAACATTCATCAAAATGTCCCTGAATGGTCTTAAAAGCTACACACATATATTTATTATGTTTAACCCTGACAATAGTCTCACAAGAGAGGTAGGGGTTATTTAGGACTTTTAAATAAATGAAGAACTTAGGCTTAAGTGCAGTGACTCATCCAATCCCACCTGTAAGTGTGTGGGAGCCTTGGGGTTGCAACATTGCATGGAAGGCAACGATGACATGGTAGGAGCCAGGAATACTAAATATCCTGTAACATACTGGACAAACTCCACAGAATTAAACTGCCCAAAATGCTACTATTACTGAGAAATACTGACAGAGAATTAATTGCCAAAGCCAAAAAGCTAATAGTAGCTTTAATATAAATTTAATAATGAAATTCAGGAAATTGCCAAGGACAAGCCCAAAATGAAATCAATCATAAAAGTATTATCAAATTCTTGTCTAAAATAAGAAGTCTAGGCTGCCTTTTCAAAATGGCATTGCAACAAAAGCAAAAGATGACATAATCTCAAACAACATTTCTCTGCCACCTCTTTGCCAAGTTTTCCATTTGTGTTTTATAATAGCTTTGATGCTTTATGTGCAAAATCTTATCCTTAGTCACTCCCTAAGATTTTATACAAACGAGTCATTAAGTCCTCCAATTCCCATTCTTCCACATTTGTTCTGGGTCCTTTTTATTACATATAAAATTAATAGTTACCTATGAGATTTTACTTGTTCTATTCTTTTCATCTATGACACAACTGCCCCATTAATTATGAAAAAAAATCTTTCTTCCTGTTAAATCACCTTACATAACTATAATTCCTAACTGAATAGCATGTAGATACCTTAAGTTAACATTCAAGGTCCTTGTCAAACTGGCTTATTTCTCCCCCAACCTAATTAGGATCATTATTTCAAACAGTTTTTTTTAATCCTTCAAACTACCATGATGATTCTCTTTTCCAACGGTCTGCCTGCCTAAAATAATTCTCCTACTGCTTATTCCCTGCCATTCTGAATCCTTAATAACATGCAAAAATATTAATCAAATGCAACAAATTCTAGTAATCTACATTTGTGTAATGTCAGTAAGCCCCTAGATAATTCTCCCCTGGTTAAGACGGGAAACCTCTTGAGAGTAAGGCTCACACCTTCATTTCTTTTGCATTACTCCCGCAGAACAATATATAGTTAGTTGAAATCAGAATTTTTTTAATAAATCATCAAATATAGCAAGTTCATTTTTATAGTAAAAAAAAAATTAATTCAAGGAGACAAGACTTCCTAGTGAAAAGAACCAGAATTCAGGCCACAATTTGTAAAATAATGTTGTTTGACAATTAATAAATAAATGCTTGTTAAAAAGAACTCTAAGATTTAAAAAAAAATCACTTTGCAAACATGTATCCAGCAACATTTCACTGCAATTGAAAAGAGAATCAAGCCTCCTCAAAGTAAAGACTGCCTATTACACTGTATTTTCTTTCCACATATCAAAAAGATAAAGGAGATTCTTTGATAATAGTTTTGATAATTTTTTTAAATCTCAAATTTTACACAAATTTAATCAATCTAAAATTCCATTTTTCTGCTTGGTCTCTAAATTTCTTTTTTTTTTTTTTTTTTAACGGTACCAGGGATTGAACTCAGGAGCACTCAGCCACTGAATACATTCCCAGCACTACTTGTTGTATTTTATTTAGACACAGGGTCTTATTGAGCTGCTTAGTGCCTTGCTTTGTAGTGAGTCTGGCTTTGAACTTGCGATCTTCCTGCCTCAGCCTTCCCAGGTATTACAGGCATGCACCACCACACCTAGCTAGATCCCTAAAATTTTAACATATAGAATGCCCTCATTGTTTTTAGATGAAATTTATCCTAAAAATAAAATCAGGGTAGCCCATGATTACATTAGGGTATGAAAATATACTAGTAAACCAAAAGACTGGATGAAGACAATGGCAATATCATTAAAAATACCTTCATTTTTCAATTATGACCCATTTTTCCTTTTACTTTTCCATATGAAAAATAGTTATTTTATCCCAAGTTCTGATTCCTAGATTACTCAAAAAAATAAAATTGTCTGTATTTCTTCATAGCAAAAAGAATTAAGAGAATTAAATCACATCATTATCATATTACTTTATATACAAAATTTATAAAATTATGCTTTCCTCCATCTCATCAATAAATACACTGTAATCTCATAATCTTTCCAGAAGCCAAGAAGGTTGAGCATTAAACATTTTTATAATATCAGTCATCTGTAATACATTAACTCAGTAAATACACCAATCATTTTGCATCATCACTGGTAAGATACTCTCCAAGGACTCAAATTTTCACTAATCCTAGCTATAAAATTAGAGGTAACTTTTTCATCTACTTATTTGGGTTTTTTATTATTATTATTTTGTTTTGAAATCAAAGTAGGCAGATCAGCTTAGTATAGTCCTCCAACATTTAGGAAAATATACTATCAGTCAAATTAGACTTCTAATCGACCAGTTCTACTTCAAAAAACTCTCATGCTTTTTTACTGTGAAGTTTAGGAAAATACTTTATTTATAAGTGAATTTCTCCTCTTAAGACACTTTTTAGGGCAAGTACATTTTCGACTTGTTACAAAAGTCTAATATGAGAATAAAATGGAGACAAATATCAAAAGAAATCATTTGCAATAGGAAAAATACAAAGGCAATATCAATAAATGAACTTAAATATGCATGCTAAACCTATATGGAGCTTCAAAATTAGAATCTATAAATTTAGGTATCTAGTTTCAAAAATAAAAACAAAACAAAACAAAATAACATATCTTAAAACACATATGTAGAAAATGAGACAAAAAAGAAAAAATTATTTTCTATATAAGCTCATTAGTTACTTAAACTGAACAGAAGGAATGAGTATGTGGTATTGCTGGTAGACAAGCCAATTTATCACTCTGGGATGTTTACACAAATCTCATTAAAAAAAAAAGTAAAGAAAAGACAGAAAGGAAAAGAAAAGAAAAGCAGAGACAGGTTTGGTAGAGTTTTCTAGACTTCATTCTAAATATAGTAAGGGTTCTAAGAAACAAATTAGAGTATAATTATAAACTATAATTGCAGGCTCACTTTTACTCATATAATATTTAAAAATTATGGACACCAAAGGACATATACAAGTGATAATTTTAGACACCTGATTCTTGCTTTTTAACTGGCAATCAGCAGTAGGCCCAACATTTTAACTGGACCTTTGTGTCCACTTTTTAATTATTCAAATGTATTAGGGTTAAACACATTGGCTAAGACAAATACTTGGTTTTGTAAAAATAGCCTTGTTGGTTGAACTTATAATTAAATTATAAAGGACCAGACTGGCTATTACAAGGACAAAAATTATATGCTATGCAATTGTTGAGACCACACTCAGAAAACAGAAAACTGAATTCATTTAAAAT
Organism: Spermophilus citellus; assembly: GCF_964194105.1. Classification (NCBI taxonomy): domain Eukaryota; kingdom Metazoa; phylum Chordata; class Mammalia; order Rodentia; family Sciuridae; genus Spermophilus; species Spermophilus citellus. Next base: position 615,629 of record NW_027672918.1, on the reverse strand, counting down.
AAAAACAAAATAATCCAAAAATAAAAGATTTAATTTAACTTTAATTCTAGTTGAGTAATGAAATTCTTTTGTTGGAGAGGGAAAATCTGCTTTCAGTTCCAAAAAGTCCTTCTGGAACAATTACCTAGACTTGACACTACAGAGTTTCATTGAAAGCGGACAAAATTAAGTATTCCCATCTCCACAAGACTAAAACAGAAATCCTAAATTAGAAAATCTTAATTATTGGATTCAGAAATAAAAATATCTAAACAATTTAAGTCAAATAATACTCTAGCCTCAACTATTGAGACATCTGGGCAAGAGTAGTTTAGACAATACTGTCCTAGATATTCATGGATTTCAGATGGGGCCTGGTCAGATTTTACCATTTAAAATATATATATGATTGTGCTACTAGTATTTACTATGTGTTGTGGACTTCACTTAGTAGCACAGTTCAAAAACCCATCTGAAATTTTTTATTAGCATTATGAAAATCCTATACTAAATCAGAAATGAAACTTGAGGCATATCCTGACACTATGCAGTACCTCTTTCAAATATTTTAAAAGATTATAAGTTTATTTGTTTAATTCAAATTCTGAAAAAGCTGTAATGTAATTAGGTAAAATTCTTCCCATAGCCCCATTTCTTTCTTTTTTTTTTGACAACAGTAATGTCTTGTGATTTTTTTTTTCTATTCCAACATACTACCTCAGTAATATGTAGGAAGCAGATATCCTACAGATGAATAAACAAAGCTTCTTCTTTTTAAAATGTTATGTTTTAGTTTAAAAATAAGAATATTTAGATTGAGTATGGTTAAATGCCATATTAAAAGCAAACACAAATTATATTTCAAGTTAAACAGTATAAAAGAGGAAGTAAAAAAGTTTCTATTGTTCAGACTAAAAAAGTGATCTTGAAAAATCTTTTGAAGTATTTGAAAAACTGCTTATCACAAAATTACTATATCATATCCAGGAAAAATAATTATTTTATTCAACATGTTAATGTACTCTTATCCCAACAGCTTTTAAAACAAATGAAGACTATAAAAGGGAAAACATCATCAAGAGAGTACAATTCCTATGTATTTTACAAGAAAATGCTGTAAAACTTCTAGAAATATTAACCCTTCATAATTTTTTATAGAAAACTAATTTGCTACATTTGTCTTCTGTTAATGATTTTCTAGATAGACATATGGGAAACAAATTCAAATCCAACCTCTAATCCAATAGAACAATAAATTTACGTAATATACATATAAATAGTAACAAAAATTTCAAACTTTCCATGTATATTTTTTAATATCAAATAAAATGAGCACCATACTATTGTCTTTAAATCTCATCCTTAATAAACTCCACTCAGTAGACTACTAGCATTAACAAATATATTTCCCCTTAGAAATTTCTAGCTCCTTGCAAAGAAAATAGTTATTACAAAAAATCTTTAGACCTCTATTCCAATACATGTTTTACAGCTGAGAACTGCCTCATCAACATACAATCTGAATATGAGTATATACACATATGTATACATATACATATGTATATACACACATAAATATATTTATATATTTTCCCCTAAGGGAAAAGCCGACACCACATAATTCCTCAAAATATATGCCCAATTACACCATGTCTTTGCAATTACCCAGGAAAATTTTTAAAGTTTTGGAACTAATTAGCAACACAAAAGGACTGCTGAATACAAAGCAACCATTAAAAAAAAATAGACAAAGGATACAGCCTTAAAGCACCAGTCTGAGTTTCCACTGCCAGGATCTTCTGTACAGGATCAAAGGCCAGGGCTGAAGGTTGATAGGGAAATCCATGGCGAACAGTCTAGGGTTGGGCAAGTGTCATCACAGCAACCAAGGTAGCAAAGGATATTTAAAAATAGAAATGTCAATACAGGCATTAGAATTTAGAAGTATACCTGATGCAAAACATACACACATAGGTGCTACTTTAAAAAAAAAAAGTGAACTCTACATTAGTTATTAACACAGAACCTGAAATAAACAAAAATCTATTGCAGAGTAATACTTCAGTTTTTGCTTTTCCATACTACTGGCATTCTACAGAAGAAAATTTCCTATTAATGTTCTATACTGCTATGTCTGACACCAAATTACTAACGTTTTCAGTAGTCAAAAATTCTGTTAATTGATTTTAAAATGTGACTCATGCTTTGTTTCAAGAATAATTGTCTCATCATTTAACATTACTTGAATGCTAAATGCAAGTACTTCAAGGAAAAGTTGTCATATAATTCATTATTTTGGTCAAGGTATTGGGTAAAGCAATTATCAAGCCTGTACCAAGCATTTTGCAATTGTAACAGAATGGATATGAATACAACAAATGTTTTTGCAATTTACTATCAAGTCCATAATAATTTTAGAGTATTAAGGCAAAAAGTTATATATATACAGACTTTTAAGAAACTCTGACCTATGAACACATGGATATTTATGAGGAAGGCTGACATTAATAACAAAACACCACGTTTGTATTTCTCATTGAACAGCTGGTGAATTAATTCGCTGCATCATTCTTTCTGAATTACAAAACGCTATAGCAATTATCTTGCCATTAGCAGGCAAAAATCTCAGTACTAACTTTTAAACCTAACATAATGATAAAGAACCATGCGATTTCATACAGTAGGCCACTCAGACACGTTGTAAGAAAAAAGTTATGAGCAAAGACCTGGTTGAACAGGTTTGGCTTTCTGAAAAACAATATTCACTAGATAGACACTGTTTTTAAAGGAAATCCCGAAATTGATGAATTTCATTAAAATGTTATAATATAAAAGCTTTCAGATTATTGCTAGCAGTGTCAGGATATGGATCAAAGGGAAGATCATATGTTTGAAGAGCCTTGAAATGATTATTGCTTCTTGTTAGAAAAGAAAAGCACCAACGAAAAGTGGGAAATCAGTCTTCAAAATAACCTACCAAGGAAACGTTTGCTAGGGGAGAAACGAGCTCTTTATGAGAACTACAATTATTATTGGCGCTCGTTTCTCTTGCACTACTGTGTAAATCCCGAATCGCCCCCTAAAACGACCCCAGTTTTCCGATGACGGCATAGCAGGGTTGCACGCACTGCTCACCTTACAGAGCTGAAAGTGCTCGGACTGGAGCATTTCCTGAATCTCAGGCTCCCGGTTCCCTGGCGGGTGCTGCTGCTGTTGCTGCTGCTGCGAGGCCGAGGAGGAGCCGGCGGTCAGGCCGTCCAGCACCTTCTTGAATTTCCTCATGGTCTCTGCTGGGCTCCCCCGCAGCCCAGGAGCGGAGGCACCAGGGGTCCCCGGGCGGGGGTGATGGGCCAAAGCCGAGGGCAGCTGCGACCCAGGACCCGGAGGAGTGGGTGAGCGGAGGAGGAGGAGGAGGCAGCTGGGGGAAGCAAAAGATAATCCGAACAGGAAATACTGCGGCGACTAGCGAGCGGCGGTCACAACAAAACCGGGTGGCGACCCCTCTTCCTCCGAGGCCGCCGCGGCTGATGTGGCGCCGCCGCTGCCGCCCCGCTCCGCGGCCCGGCGGCAGCAGCGGAGGTCGGGCGCCCGAGCCCGCTCAGCCCAGCCTCACCTGGCCGCGGGCAGGCTCTGCGCCGCGCCGCCGCCCTGGTTCGCCCGCGTCTCCATGGCCCACGACCCCGCGGATCCTCGCCCGCCCCGGCCCCCGGTCCCTCGGCGCGTCCTCCTGCTGCTCCTCCGCGGTCCGCAAAAGCCGCTCGGCCTCCCGCCGCTCAGCGCCGCAGCCCGCCCAGCATCGCACGCACGGCGCCCGGGGTGGCTGCCACGCTCCACCGCCGCAGGACCGGCCCGCCCTCGCACCTCAGGAGCCCGGCTGCCTTCCTCTGGCGCCGCCGCCCACGCCGCCGGCTCTTCCCGCCCGGCCGCTCCCTCTGGCCGACTGGACCCTTCGGCACAAGGCACCAACGCCCGCCCGAGCAGCGGCGGCAGCCGCGGTTACAGCGCCCGCCGCGACGGTATTGGCAGCTGGGCCTCCGCGGAGCAGGGCTGTGGGGTGTGCGCATGCGCGCCGCAGCCTGCTCCCCGCCCGCGGCTGGTGCCCCGGCCCCCAGCGGCGAGAAACAGGGGCTTAAATTATCCTCTGCGAAAATCCCAGACGCTGGTTGAATTTCTCCCTCCCCGGTCGTGTTGCCAGAGTATGCAGCTGCTTCTTCTGCAGCGGCATAGTAATGACGTTGAGGACCAATAACTAGCAGGAAGCCTTGGCTTCAAATTCGGCCCTGAAGCCAGCCAGCCTTCCTTCCTTCCTTCCTTCCTTCCTTCCTTCCTTCCTTCCTTCCTTCCTTCCTTCCTTTCCTCCTGCCCATTTCTTTTCTTTTTTTGTAAAGTTTCACATCTTCAGAGGTCCTTTAAACAATGTGCTTTGTGTCTTTCTGTACATTTTTGAAGTTTTGGTTCACTTCTTACTTTACTGGGTAGGGAGTCAACAGGAGTCTTTCCTAAGTGATAAGGCACTCCTTTTGAGGGCAGAAAAGTTGCAGCCTCTGCCCTTTGACTCCATCAGCAGGATTTCTGTGTCCGGAGACTGTCTTCTCTTAGTGACCAGCTCTTTGTTTCTGAGGCCGCCTGGCTTGGAATTGAAATAAGCAGGGCTAGGTGCACAGAGGTTGGCCCACACATTGGCACTCTGCTCCTCACAAGCTCTGTACCAGCCAAGAAAGGTAGTGCTTGTGACCTCCTTTTAATTTGTGCAATGCTGCTTACAGAGAAAATATTCACTCTTCAACAGATGCGTGTTTCTTCATCTAAGTCCAGGTGTATACATTCTGCACAATTCACAGCATTATCTGGGGGGAAATGGAGTCCTGTAATGTATTTGAAAAATCAGGTTAAAGCTACTAAATTTCAGGACCTGAAGAAATAGTCAGTGTGTTCACCCAAAGGACATATCCAATTCAATCAAAATAAGGAACAATCATGGCTTATTTTCATGAGTGTTATGTGGATCAGACCCCATATTCCTCTAATACTATTCCTCTGGCCCTGCTTTGAGAATGAGAAAGGGTAGAGAGGGGAGGAGAGCAAAAGAACTTTAGCAGTTGAATAAAGCCAACATTGGTTGGAGTAGCTAATACAAAATCTTTTCCTCTTGTTGATAGAGAAGCAAATTGTTTTCTCACGCAGATAATCTATTGATATACTCATTATTAGATAAAGAAGGCTTACATCAATAGGGTCATCATGAAAATCCTCATTTTCCTGTGTACCACCACTTTTATGAGCTGCTGCTACAGTGGTGTATTGGCCTGGCTTGATGGTAAATGAAGTCCACATCCCTTTGTTTTTATCTTGGCAGTTTCTGGGACCACCCTTGCTTCTTGAATCTCATTGTGTGATCTGAGCATCTAAATGAAAGATTTTTTTTCTGCCAGCATACTGAATAAACACTATTCTCACTTCTGGAATCATTATGAGCTTCTCTGTTCATCAAATAGTTGTATCAGCTTTATTGGAAATGAGTTCATTCCTGGGCTGGTTTTTCTCAGTGAAGACCATGTTTAGCATGTCGAGGATAACTATGAAATCACTCTGATAAGTGATGCAAAAGGTTTCATAAAACAATAGCTTTGTAAGGCTTCCTTTGTTTCAAAAGCAAGTAAGTTAGATTCAGTTATTTTCAAATATTTACATAAGTAAATTATATGCTCTTCAGTTTTTGAAATTTCCTGCTGCAGAACTCTCTTACCGTTACTGGGACCAAACCTCATTCCCCCATTTCAATTGAACTTTCTTTTAGTTTGTTAGGGATTGAAATGGGAATCAAGGTTTTGCATTAAATAATGCTGTCGGGACCATACATAAATTTTAGAGATGGAGCAAGTTCTTAATGGAAGAACATATTCAAACATTTCAGTGAAAATAATGTCATAATTTTAAGTTATTAGCACATAAAACATTTTATACTATGTATTTCTTTGATGCATTGGCTTGAAATTTTTGAAATGATATTTAAGGTTAAGTTATTTTGATTTTATTTATAACAACTGAGAGCTATATATTTTTGTTCCTATAATTTGTAAAAAAAATATACAGCCTGAGGTTCAATCAAAAGTCTATTACCTTTTTATTTTCACATTTATTCCTTACTATACCTGTGTGACTCTAGCTAGCATTTATAAGCAGCAAGGATTTCGTACTTAAAAAGTCCTGAATCATTTTTATCCACAAAAGAACCCTATTAGAGGATGTAATAAGATTTTGAAAATTTAAAAAGAAACCCTCAAGCCATTGACTTACAATGGCTCACATAACGGATCACATTACGTGAAGGATGCTTGAATATTACTTTTCACTTTTTAGGCTATTATGTACTCTACCAGATTTCAGAGAGGTAAAGCAAATAAGGTGGTATGGGAGACAGGCAGGAGAGGAACATGGGAAACATCTGTAGGGTGACAGCTTGACCATTCCGAAGGGCACTGTCATTCCCAAGGCTGTGCTCTCCACAGGGCCCTGAATACTCCAGGAGACCCAGGGGCGAAAACTTTGCCTTCACTGGCATAGGGCTCCCAGTCAGCAGGCTGCCATGCTGCTAAGCTTCCTATTGGTCTTGCAACTGAATTGGTCTAGCAGTTGAATAAAGCCAACGTTGGAGTAGCTAATGCAAAATCTTTTCCTCTTGTTGATAGAGAAGCAAATTGCTTTCATGCTTAGTGCACCATGTGACTTTCATGCTTTGTGCACAACTTTTGGTGTAAGGAACCAGATCTGAACCTTGACCTTTTGGTTTCTCATTCAGATCACTCATCATTTCCAGTGGCCACACTAGATAACTATTGTTTAAAAAAAAATCAGGAGTTTGGTAAAGGTACTAAGGAATATAATTTTGTACTTTCTCACTGTATTTGTTTTTCTCTTCTTCACGTTCTCTACATTTTTACTATGGAAATAGGGTTGGGGGTTGCACAAGTTCACACTAGCATGCATCCTTGGGAAACTGGCCGGCTTGTGGAAATGAGTATAAGTCACATATCACTGGGTGAGTACAGATTGTGGCAGTGTGAGCTTAGGTAAGCCAAGTCATGATTTCTCTGCTTTTTCTGTTAAATGGGGCAATACTATATCTACTTTATCCTAAAGTGTTTTGAATGATGATACCACATGACAGTATTTTTATTTTTATTTTTATTTTTTTATTTTTTATTGTCTTTTTACACAATCTATCAATGTCTGTCTTTAAACTGATTTTCTTTAGTATTTATATTTTTAGTTGTGGTTGAGCACAATACCTTTACTTTATGTATTTATTTTTTATGTGGTGCTGAGGATCCAACCCAGGGCCTCACATGTGCTAAGCAAGTGCTCCACAGCTGAGCCATAACCCCAGCCCTGCCTTTAAACTGATTTATTAACACTAACCACATTTTATGTGACTATTAATAGATTTGAATTATAATATATAATCTTGCTGACTATTTTCTATTTGTCTCATGTGTTTGTGTGTCTTTTTTTTTCCTTTTTCCAATTTTTTCTTAAGCAGGTGTATTTCAGAACACTTTTTCTTTCTGTTTTACTTTAGTCTTTTTCTCACATGTCATTTACACCATTTTAACATAGTCTTTGTCTACATTCAGAGTTTATGTCACCTCACCTTTAAAATTTTCAGTGGTAAAATCCCATTTTCTCTGTCTCATTATTATGTTTCTTGTCATGGATTGTAAACCATAATCACAACAAACACAAACAAAGACTGAACTGTTTTGCTTTAGAAGTCAGTTATATGTAGAACAATTAAATCAAGGAAAAAATGTGAATTTAATTCAATTTTTCATAATTTTATTTGCAGCAATGTTCATTTCTTTGTGTAGATCCAAATTTTAATTTGATGCCATAATAACCCTCCTTTTAGGTTTGTTGGCAATGAATTATGAAGGTTTTTTGTTTGTTTGTTTTTCCTGAGAAGTGTTCTAACATTTGTTTCTCTAGATTTTTGAAATCCAAGTTGACAGTTTGGGTAAAGGGATTATTTCAATCATTTAAAGATGCTACTCTTCTTTTTCAATCTGTATTTTATAGCTTCTGAGAATTATACTGTAATGCTAATCTTCTGTATAAAATATTTTTATTTTTCTCTAGCTGATTTTAAGGTTGTCTCATTTTTTTATTTTTTAGAAGCTTGCATACGATACTTATAATGTATATGTGGGTTTTCATTTTATTATATTGCTTATTTTCTATTTTTCCAGCATAGCATTTTCTAATATTTTTGTGTCTGTGTTTTGATGCTAGCCTTTTTGGAAAAAAAATTGTTTTCTGTCTTCAGATATTATAATTTCACATTTTAGAATACTTGTGATATTTTTCCATAGTTTGTACATGTTTGGCCTTGATTTTTTATTATTGTACTCTTTTTATTTGTTTATGTTTCAGTTTGAATAATTTCTATTGGATTTTTCAAATTTACAGATTCTTTCTTTAGCTGTTTTGAAAGCATTCATCATCTGTATTAAAGTTATTTTTTTTCATTTTTAGCGTTTCCATTTGATTATCTTTTATAGTTTCCATTTCTCTGCTGAACACAGCCACATTAATTGGTGTGTTCTCTATTTTTTCTCTTAAATCCCTTAACATGTAAGTCATGACAGTATTTTTAAAAGCAAGTTTTAAAAAGCCTTAATCAAGTGGAATGTGCTATTTGTAGTAATTTTTAGTATCATTATTGTAAGAGAGGCCATAAAATTCTTAGTTGACTAAGCACTTTTACATTCAAAAAGTGATTGTGTGAGAAGATAAATTTTTCCCAATTTTCCTCCCTTCCTTTCTCATATTCTCACTCAGTGTAAAGAGACCATGAATGTTGTATGAGTCTCCTCCATACAAAGCACATCTGGACCCTTGACCTTTGCTTTAGGTAAGAGAGCTAAAAACTTCAAGATTGAGGTGAGCTTTTAAATGGCACAAAATCAGCTAAAACCATGCCATGTGCTTTTGTAGCACAGAAAACAGTAAATTCAAATTACCACTTGTTTAACTTATTATGTATAATTATTAAGGAATATTTGTTACATTTGATCCTGTATGTTTAATCTGCATTATTCTTTAATTCTTGCAAGATATCTATGATAGCAGCTGCTCTTATTACCCCCATTGTAGGGATGAGGATATGAAGCTCAAAAGAGGTTAGTTAACTTGCTGAGTATTCCAGAGCTAGCAGATTTCTCTGTCTCGGAAAGAAGATCTGTGTTGTGTGGGAAGTTGCAGTGTAAGATATATTCTGCTTTCAATTATTATTTTTTTGTACTTATGTGAAAATAAACTTAGACCACCCTTCAATTCCAATGAAAAAATAGCATTTGGTAAGTGAATAACTAAAACAGCTGCTCAAGGTGTGATGTCACAGACACGCAAAAAAGTCAAGGAAAGCTGGAGTAATTAATTAGTAATGGTTAAGACATAACAGTGGACATTTCTTAAGCGGGTATTAACCAACTGGGATGCATTAATGGCCCAAACAGTGCTGTAGCTGCTGGTCTTTAACTACAACAGTAATTATTCCTGGGCAATGTCTAAATACTCTGGTTTAAGTATGCAAACCTGAAACAAATAGATTCTTCTTGTCCTGTGTATGCTAACAAGTCTGGAGTGGGGAAAATGTACTAGATAGAGTGATTGCAGTTCTCTACAGCAATATATGACAAAAATTGTGTATATAAAAGGGAAGTTTGTCGGACTATGTTCTACTCCATTTTATTGTCATCGAAGCTGGAATTTGCATATCATCCCGGAGTCCCACAAAGCGCATCTGGACCCTTGACCTCTTAATTTCATATTTGGATCCTTCACATTTCCAGTGGCCACACTTGATAATTATTGATAAGAAAGGAAACTATCAAGAGTTTGGTGAAGCAACTAGTACTGTAGAATACAATTTTTGTAGCTATCCAGAGAATACTGAGCAAAGATAAAGGCCAATGGTGATGTGGGGTGGGAAAGAAGGGAAAAGAAAGAGGGAATTGAGAAAGATGGAGCTTCCAAACATCAGCAGAAAGAATTGGCAAAGGGGAAGAAATTAAGAAAAATGTGTGTGTGTGTGTGTGTGTGTGTGTGTGTGTGTGTGTATCCTCAGAGTTCTCACTTGATCTTTCCTTTTCCCTCGTCTTATTAGCCCCTTCTATGTGTACCTTTCTTGTTCATTTCACATTTCTCACAGACTCTCATTAATGCCACTATTCTCTAACCTCCCCCACCACCACCTGGGTCCTCATTGGACAATTTCTACTCACTGGAGAGGCCAAGATTTGAGCTACTCCAGATGGGCAGTTTTGAGCCTTTCAAATCAGTGCTGTTAAATAATCCTTACAGGGGAATGCATGACGTCTGGTACAAGCCATTCTTCTGCTAGTTCTAGGCTATCTATGGCTCTGGCCTTGCACAGCACACTCAGTAGGGCAGCAGCTCTGAGGTTACTGGAGCCTACTATATGAAGCACTTGAGCAATCTTGTTTTTTAACTCAAGCTTGGCTCTTCTTGGTAGAGGGAAGGATATCTAACTTTTTTCCCACCTAATAAAGCAATAAAAAACTTTCTTCCATACCTTATGGGTCACTTCAGATACTCTTTCAGTGAAGTTCAGGTAAAAGTAATTTTCTTTTTAAAGTGACATTTTAATACCTTGTATAGATTGGTCCCCTGATGTGCTTTAAGATGATTTTCCTGTAATGTTACTAGCCAGGTGGGAACTCCCTCGAATTCTATTATCTCTTTCATCTTTTGAACTCTACTCCCACCTCATTTCTCTCTCTCTCATAATACACATTTATAAACAAAATCTTTAAAGTCAATTCTAATTTATCATCCATGCTCTTGAGTTATCCTTTTTTATGTCCTCCAGGACTGTAATTGATCAATTGTAATGTTATTTCTACTATTCTACTAACATAAAGTCTGTAGTCTACAAACAAGCTTACTTTTCAAATTAAAAACAATGTTTTTCTCCTGTCATGCCCTCTGTAGCCATAATCCTATCTTCTTGTGAAGCCATATTTTGATGATGATGGCAATAATAATTTATATTGATTATTAAGCATAAATTTTAATATATTAAATATTAACCTTATAACATATTATATTAAATATAAACTCTAACTCCCATAATTGTATTTTCTTAAAAATCATCTGTAATTAGTGTAATTTCCACTTTAAAGATGGAGAAATTGCCATCTACAAGGTTAAGTATAGGGTCACAGAAAAGAAGTGGCTGGACCAGGTTTAAAAGCCATATTTGGCTGAATCCAAAACCTTTTGACAGTTATCATATAGTTTCTTGCAAGCCTATACTTTCTTTTTGTACCTCCCTACTTTCTAGAACCTGGTAGGAGAGTGATAGTAATGTGTAGATAATGCAATGCCACTTCTCAATCCTTGTTGATACTGATTTTTTTAAAGCACTTGATATCCTGAAACACTGTTTTCTCATGTTTTTTAGTATGACAGTCTTGCGTATCTTTCATTATACATGTCCCTAGGTCGTCAGTATTTTAAATGCTAATAAGGTATGACTGATTTGTAAATTCCTTTTTCTATTTGTTTGTTGATGGCATATGGATATACAGTTGGTTTTTCTTCACCATCTTGAATCCTACTGCCTTGTCAAATTTACCTACTAGTTTTAATAGTTATCTGTGTGTCTGTATGTGTTCCATAAAGTTTTCTCTGTCCCTAATCATGTCTTCTGAGAACAATTACAGTTTTTCTTCTTCCTTGCAATATCTATGCCTTCTATTTCTTTTCTGTTCTTTCTTTTTTTTTTGTCTTCTTTTATTGGTTAGGCACTCCAGGACAGTGTTGAACAGAAGCTTTAAGACCAGGTGTCCTCTCTTTTTCCTACTCTGAAAACAGTTTTCTAAGTGTTCAATGTCTCCTGTTAATGACAGCATAGTATTTTTAAATGTCTATTATTAGATGGAGAAAATTCATAATTTAGATTACTAGTTTGCTAAGATACTTTATCATAGACAAGTTTTTCAATTTTGTCACATGCCTTTTGTACATCTATTGATATACATTAAATTTTTCCTTCTTTATTCTGTAAATATTGAGGCTTTCATTTACTTATATGTGATGTCGTTATTTGTGAGGTCAAACCTAGGTCTGCTGTCTTGGCATCAATTTTCTTTTTCACCTTTGTCATTTGTTCTTCTGTTTCATTTTATTGCTTCCTTTTGAGTGAATTAAGTATTTCTGGTGTTCTAGCTTATCTTTTCTATTGACTTTTTAGTTAGATACATTTGAGTCTTTCTTTTCATGATAGTGCGAGAGACTATCATGCATTGATTTAAACTTCCAGTCTACTTTCAAATAAAATTTTAATATTTTTATGAAAAGTATAAGAACTTTTAACAACAGAATTCCACTTTTTGCTACACATCTTGCTCTCGTTTTCACATAGTTTACTTAAAAAAATTTTTTTAGTTGTTGATGGATCTTTATTTTATACATTTATTTATATGCAGTGCTGAGAATCGAACCACACATGAGGCAAGCATTCTACCAGTGAGCCACAACCCAGTCCTAGTTTACATTTGCATATGCTAAATTCCACAAGATAATATTATTTTTGCTTTAAATAGTAAGCCTTCAAAAAATTTAAAATTGCATGTATAAAAATAATGATAATATAAAATGTCCTGTATTATCAGTACAAACAAGCCACTCAAATGCTTTGAGGCCTAGGAGTGGCAACAAATCCCCATAGAAGTGCTATGGTATTAGATTGGAGGGATCCTGAAGGATGTGAAGGAACTATACAGCCCTATGTATTGGATCATCTTCCCGTAAATTTATGGGGACGAGATGTCCTAGATCAATTAGGATTGACATTAACAAATAACATCAATCCTAACGCGCCCACTACTAGGGCTAAACAAGACTTTAGGAAAGAAAAAAGATTAAGAGAACAAGAACAAGGTATGACAACACCTATTCAAATAGATCAAGAAATAAATAGACATGAATTGGGTTTTCAGAAAGGGCCACTGAGACAATCAAAATTACTTGGAAATCAGAAAGACCAGTGTGGGTTCCTCAGTGGCCCCTGACTAAAGAAAAGATACAAGTAGCCCATGACTTGGTCAGACAACAATTAGCGGAAGGACATATACAACCTTCCGTATCCCCCCATAATACTCCCATTTTTGTCATTAAAAAGAAATCTGGTAAATGGAGATTATTACAAGATTTAAGAGCCATTAATAATGAGATGGTTATTATGGGACCTGCTCAATCAGGGATTCCTCAATTGTCTGCTTTACCAAAAACCTGGCATGTTTTAACTATAGATATTAAAGATTGTTTCTTTTCAATTCCAATTCATCCCGAGGATAGTCCACATTTTGCATTTACTATCCCTGCACTGAATCATGAAGGTCCTGATCAGAGATATGAATGGAAAGTACTCCCTCAAGGGATGGCTAACAGCCCAACTATGTGTCAAATTTGTGTTAATAAAGCAATCCAGCCACTTAGAAATCAAAATCCTGAACTACAAATATTTCACTATATGGATGATGTGTTATTGGCACATAAAGATAAAAACACATTACTAGAATGTTATGCCACACTTACAAACTTATTGAAAAATTATAATCTAGAGATAGCAATAGATAAAGTACAATTAAATCTTCCAATTAATTATTTAGGAGTTCTATTATCCTCAACCATGGTCCATCCACCAAAAATTCAAATATGAGTAGATCAACTCAAATCACTTAATGACTTTCAAAAGTTATTGGGAGACATAAATTGGATAAGGCCTTATCTAGGCATACCAACAGGAGAGTTGGGACCTTTGTTTGATATTCTAAAAGGTCCATCAGATCCAAATTCACCCCGCATGTTAACGCCTGAAGCAAGAAAAGCATTAAAAATCATTGAAACATATATGGAAAATATGCATTTGGATAGAATTGATATGTTTGCCTTTATTATTTATTGTACTACCAACAAAAAATATTCCTACAGGAGTATTTTGGCAAGAAGGTCCATTATTGTGGATACATTTATCTTATTCTCCTAACACTATTCTTACTAGATATCCTGAGGCTGTAGGACAATTGATACTCAAAGGAATAAAAGCAGCTAAGGGAGTATTTGGGATTTCTCCCAATAAAATTATTACTCCATATACTATGGATCAAATTGATGAGTTAGCTAATGAGTTAAATACTTGGGCAATAATCATGTGTAAAACTAGTGTTTCATTTGATAATCACTTACCATCTAATCCTTTGTTGTCTTTTTGGTCTAAGCATCCTGTAGTTTTTCCAAAAATGACAAGAAAAACCCCTATCATAAATGCTCCAAATATATTCACTGATGGGTCAAACAATGGTACAGCAGCAGTAGTTACTCCTGATCAAACTTTTACATTTTTAGTACCCAAACAATCAGCTCAAAAGGTAGAGCTTAATGCAGTATTACAAGCTTTTATGATGTTTAAAGATTCTGTATTTAATTTATTTTCTGATAGTCAGTATGTAGGTAATGCTATAGTATCCCTTGAAGATGCTGGTAGGATTTCACCTTCTTCTACTGTTTTCTCTTTGTTTTCCGCTATACAAAGTCTAATCTGGGACTGAAAAGATCCATTCTTTATAGGACATATCAGGGCACATACAGGATTGCCTGGAGCCCTTAGTATGGGCAATGAACTAGCAGATAAATCTACACATGACATACATATTTTCTCCACAATAAAAGAAGCTATAAATTTTCATAAAAGGTTCCATGTCAATGCTAATACTTTACAAAAGCGTTTTAAAATAACTAAAGAACAAGCCAGACATATAATAAAACAATGTCAAAATTGTGTGACATTTTTACCACAAGTTAATCTTGGAGTCAATCCTAGAGGACTGATACCTAACCATATTTGGCAGATGGACGTCACACACTTGCCAGAATTTGGAAAATTAAAATATTTACATGTTACAGTTGATACTTCTTCCAGATTTTTGATGGGCTCCCTTCATGCCGGAGAAAAAACTAAAGATGTTATAGCTCATTGCTTACAAAATTTTGCCACTGTGGGCGTTCCAAAACAGTTAAAAACGGACAACAGTCCTGGTTATATTTCCACCTCTTTTAAACAATTTTGCTCATCATTTGGCATTACTCACATAACAGGAATTCCATACAATCCACAAGGACAAGGCATAGTTGAAAGAGCTCATCAAACTATTAAAATGTACTTATTAAAACAAAAGGAGGGAATTGGAAAGGAGTATATATCCCCCAAAGATAAACTCAAAATAACCCTTTTTACTCTAAACTTTTTAAATTTGGATTCATCGGGACTTAGTGCTGCGGAAAGACATTTGTACCCAAAAAATGTACATAAGCCTAAGGTACTTTGGAAAGATATTCTAACAGGACAATGGAAAGGCCCGGATCCATTGATAGTCTGGAATCGGGGCGCTGTCTGTGTTTTCCCACAGGATGAACAGCAACCGATTTGGATTCCAGAGAGATTAACTAAAACAATTTCTACAGAAAAAGAAGATGATTTGACTCAAATCCATAACAGCTGACATCCAGAGCTCCAGCTTGGCTATTCTTACATCTGCGACAGTGATTAACCAAGGTGTTTTTTT